>NW_025726048.1:0-171451 GCF_021461395.2 Schistocerca americana
TAAGGTGCCCGAGGCAGCAATAGACCCATGGAGACAAGTCGGCTGGAGGCCGATGTATTGAATCTCGACGCAATTTGAGTGTTCCATCATCATTACAAGGCCCTGAACGTTACAATTAACTATCATTTTTGCGTCGGATTCGAAAATCTAGACTCACAGGAGAACGACCATAAGGTGCCCGAGGCAGCAACATACCCTTGGAGACAAGTCGGCTGGAGGCCGATGTATTGGATCTCGACGCAATTTGAGTGTTCCATCGGCATTAGGAGGCCCTGAACGTTGCAATTAACTATCATTTTTGCGTCGGATTCGAAAATCTAGACTCACAGGAGAACGACCATAAGCTGCCCGAGGCAGCAACAAACCCTTGGAGACAAGTCGGCTGGAGGACGATGTATTGGATCGCGACGCAATTTGAGTCTTCTATCGTCATTAGGAGGCGCTGAACGTTACAATTAACTATCATTTTTGCGTCGGATTCGAAAATCTAGACTCACAGGAGAAGGACCATGTGGTGCCCGAGGCAGCGATAGACCCTTGGAGGCAAGTCGGCTGGAGGCCGATGTATTGAATCTCGACACAATTTGAGTGTTTCATCGGCATTAGGAGGCCCTGAACGTTATAATTAACTATCATTTTTGAGTCGGATTCGATAATCTAAACTCACAGGAGAACGACCATAAGGTGCCCGAGGCAGCAATAGCCACTTTGAGACAAGTCGGCTGGAGGCCGATGTATTGAATCTCGACGCAATTTGAGTGTTCCATCGTCATTACAAGGCCCTGAACGTTACAATTAACTATCATTTTTGCGTCGGATTAGAAAATCTAGACTCACAGGAGAACGACCATAAGGTGAGCGAGGCAGCAATAGACCCTTGGAGACAAGTCGGCTGGAAGCCGATGTATTGAATGTCGACGCAATTTGAGTGTTCCATCGGCATTAGGAGGCCCTGAACGTTACAATTAACTATCATTTTTGCGTCGGATTCGAAAATCTAGACTCACAGGAGAACGACCATAAGGTGCCCGAGGCAGCAATAGACCCTTGGAGACAAGTCGGCTGGAGGACGATGTATTGAATCTCGACGCAATTTGAGAGTTCCAACGTCATTAGGCGGCCCTGAACGCTACAATTAACTATCATTTTTGCGTCGGATTCGAAAATCTAGACTTACAAGAGAACGACCATAAAGTGCCCGAGGCAGCATGAGATCCTTGGAGACAAGTCGGCTGGAGGATGATGTATTGGATCGCGACGCAATTTGAGTGTTCTATCGTCATTAGGAGGCCCTGAATGTTACAATTAACTATCAGTTTTCGTCGAATTCGAAAATCTAGACTCACAGCAGACGAACCATTTGGTGCCCGAGGCAGCAATATCCCCTTGGAGACAAGTCGGCTGGAGGACGATGTATTGAATCTCGACGCAATTTGAGTGTCCAATCGTCATTAGGAGGCCCTAAACGTTACAATTAACTATCATTTTTGCGTCGGATTCAATAATCTAAACTCACAGGGGAACGACCATACGGTGCCCGAGGCAGCTATCAACCCTTGGAGACAAGTCGGTTGGAGGACGATGTATTGGATCGCGACGCAAAATGAGTGTCCCATCGTCATTAGAAGGCCCTGAACGTTACAATTAACTATCATTTATGCGTCGGATTCGAAAATCTACTCACAGGAGAAGTTCATACGGTGCTCTAGACAGCAATATCCCCTTCGAGACAAGTCCGCTGGAGGCCGATGTATTGAATCTCGACGCAATTTGAGAGTTCCATCGGCATTAGGAGGCCATGAACGTTACAATTAACTATCATTTTTGCGTCAGATTCGAAAATCTAGACTTACAAGAGAACGACCATAAGGTGCCCAAGGCAGCATTAGACCCTTGGAGACAAGTCAGCTGGAGGACGATGTATTGAATCTCGACGCAATTTGAGAGTTCTATCGTCATCAGGAGGCGCTGAACGTTACTATTCACTAACATTTTTGCGTCGGATTCGAAAATCTAGACTTACAAGACAACGACCATAAAGTGCCCGAGGCAGCATTAGATCCTTGGAGACAAGTCGGCTGGAGGACGATGTATTGGATCGCGACGAAATTTGAGTGTCCCTTCGTCATTAGGAGGCCCTGAATGTTACAATTAACTATGAGTTTTTCGTCGGATTCGAAAATCTAGACTCACAGGAGAACGACCATAAGGTGCCTGAGGCAGCATCACCCTTGGAGACAAGTCATCGGGAGGCCGATGTATTGAATCTCGACGCAATTTGAGTGTTCCATCGTCATTACATGGCCCTGAACGTTACAATTAACTATCATTTTTGCGTCGGATTCGAAAATCTAGACTCACAGGAGAACGACCATAAGGTGCCCGAGGCAGCAATAGACCCTTGGAGACAAGTCGGCTGGTGGCCGATGTATTGAATCTCGACGCAATTTGAGTGTTCCATCGGCATTAGGAGGCCCTGAACGTTACAATTAACAATCATTTTTGCGTCGGATTCGATAATCTAAACTCACAGGAGAACGACCATAAGGTGCCCGAGGCAGCAATAGACCCATGGAGACAAGTCGGCTGGAGGCCGATGTATTGAATCTCGACGCAATTTGAGTGTTCCATCGCCATTACAAGGCCCTGAACGTTACAATTAACTATCATTTTTGCGTCGGATTCGAAAATCTAGACTCACAGGAGAACGACCATAAGGTGCCCGAGGCAGCAACATACCCTTGGAGACAAGTCGGCTGGAGGCCGATGTATTGAATCTCGACGCAATTTGAGTGTTCCATCGGCATTAGGAGGCCCTGAACGTTACAATTAACTATCATTTTTGCGTCGGATTCGAAAATCTAGACTCACAGGAGAACGACCATAAGCTGCCCGAGGCAGCAACAAACCCTTGGAGACAAGTCGGCTGGAGGAGGATGTATTGAATCTCGACGCAATTTGAGTGTTCCATCGTCATTACAAGGCCCTGAACGTTACAATTAACTATCATTTTTGCGTCGGATTCGAAAAATCTAAACTCACAGGAGAACGACCATAAGGTGCCCGAGGCAGCAATAGACCCTTGGAGACAAGTCGGCTGGAGGACGAAGTATTGGATCGCGACGCAATTTGAGTCTTCTATCGTCATTAGGAGGCGCTGAACGTTACAATTAACTATCATTTTTGCGTCGGATTCGAAAATCTAGACTCACAGGAGAAGGACCATGTGGTGCCCGAGGCAGCGATATCCCCTTGGAGACAAGTCGGCTGGAGGCCGATGTATTGAATCTCGACGCAATTTGAGTGTTCCATCGTCATTACAAGGCCCTGAACGTTACAATTAACTATCATTTTTGCATCGGATTCGAAAATCTAGACTCACAGGAGAACGACCATAAGGTGCCCTAGGCAGCAATAGACTCTTGGAGACAAGTCGGCTGGAGGCCGATGTATTGAATCTCGACACAATTTGAGTGTTTCATCGGCATTAGGAGGCCCTGAACGTTATAATTAACTATCATTTTTGCGTCGGATTCGATAATCTAAACTCACAGGAGAACGACCATAAGGTGCCCGAGGCAGCAATAGACCCTTGGAGGCAAGTCGGCTGGAGGCCGATGTATTGAATCTCGACGCAATTTGAGTGTTCCATCGTCATTACAAGGCCCTGAACGTTACAATTAACTATCATTTTTGCGTCGGATTAGAAAATCTAGACTCACAGGAGAACGACCATAAGGTGCCCGAGGCAGCAATAGACCCTTGGAGACAAGTCGGCTGGAAGCCGATGTATTGAATGTCGACGCAATTTGAGTGTTCCATCGGCATTAGGAGGCCCTGAACGTTACAATTAACTATCATTTTTGCGTCGGATTCGAAAATCTAGACTCACAGGAGAACGACCATAAGGTGCCCGAGGCAGCAATAGACCCTTGGAGACAAGTCGGCTGGAGGACGATGTATTGAATCTCGACGCAATTTGAGAGTTCCAACGTCATTAGGCGGCCCTGAACGCTACAATTAACTATCATTTTTGCGTCGGATTCGAAAATCTAGACTTACAAGAGAACGACCATAAAGTGCCCGAGGCAGCATGAGATCCTTGGAGACAAGTCGGCTGGAGGATGATGTATTGGATCGCGACGCAATTTGAGTGTTCCATCGTCATTAGGAGGCCCTGAATGTTACAATTAACTATCAGTTTTCGTCGAATTCGAAAATCTAGACTCACAGCAGACGAACAATTTGGTGCCCGAAGCAGCAATATCCCCTTGGAGACAAGTCGGCTGGAGGACGATGTATTGAATCTCGACGCAATTTGAGTGTCCAATCGTCATTAGGAGCCCCTAAACGTTACAATTAACTATCAGTTTTGCATCGGATTCAATAATCTAAACTCACAGGGGAACGACCATACGGTGCCCGAGGCAGCTATTGACCCTTGGAGACAAGTCGGTTGGAGGACGATGTATTGGATCGCGACGCAAAATGAGTGTCCCATTGTCATTAGAAGGCCCTGAACGTTACAATTAACTATCATTTATGCGGCGGATTCGAAAATCTACTCACAGGAGAAGTTCATACGGTGCTCGAGACAGCAATATCCCCTTCGAGACAAGTCCGCTGGAGGCCGATGTATTCAATCTCGACGCAATTTGAGTGTTCCATCGTCATTACATGGCCCTGAACGTTACAATTAACTATCATTTTTGCGTCGGATTCGAGAATCTAGACTCACAGGAGAACGACCATAAGGTGCCCGAGGCAGCAATAGACCCTTGGAGACAAGTCGGCTGGTGGCCGATGTATTGAATCTCGACGCAATTTGAGTGTTCCATCGGCATTAGGAGGCCATGAACGTTACAATTAACTATCATTTTTGCGTCGGATTCGAAAATCTAGACTTACAAGAGAACGACCATAAAGTGCCCGAGGCAGCAATAGATCCTTGGAGACAAGTCGGCTGGAGGACGATGTATTGGATCGCGACGCAATTTGAGTGTTCCATCGTCATTAGGAGGCCCTGAATGTTACAGTTTTTCGTCGGATTCGAAAATCTAAACTCACAGGAGAACGCCCATAAGGTGCCCGAGGCAGCAATAGACCGTTGGAGACAAGTCGGCTGGTGGCCGATGTATTGAATCTCGACGCAATTAGAGTGTTCCATCGTCATTACAAGGCCCTGAACCTTACAATTAACTCTCAGTTTCGCGTCGGATTCGAAAATCTACTCACAGGAGATGTTCATACGGTGCTCGAGACAGCAATATACCCCTTGGAGACAAATCGGCTGGAGGACGATGTATTGAATCTCGACTCAATTTGAGTCTTCTATCGTCATTAGGAGGCGCTGAACGTTACAATTCACTATCATTTTTGCGTCGGATTCGAAAATCCAGTCACAGGAGAAGTTAATACGGTGCTCGAGACAGCAATATCCCCTTGGAGACAAGTCCGCTGGAGGCCGATGTATTGAATCTCGACGCAATTTGAGAGTTCCATCGGCATTAGGAGGCCATGAACGTTTCAATTAACTATCATTTTTGCGTCGGATTCGAAAATCTAGACTTACAAGAGAACGACCATAAGGTGCCCGAGGCAGCATTAGACCCTTGGAGACAAGTCAGCTGGAGGACGATGTATTGAATCTCGACGCAATTTGAGTGTCCCATCGTCATTACAAGGCCCTAAACATTACAATTAACTATCATTTTTGCGTCGGGTTCGAAAATCTAGACTCACAGGAGAACGACCATAAGGTGCCCGAGGCAGCAATAGACCCTTGGAGACAAGTCGGCTGGAGGCCGATGTATTGAATAAATTTGAGTGTTCCATCGGCAATATGAGGCCCTGAACGTTAAAATTAACTATCATTTTTGCGTCGGATTCGAAAATCCAGACTCACAGGAGACGAACCATTTGGTGCCCGAGGCAGCAATATCCCCTTGGAGACAAATCGGCTGGAGGACGATGTATTGAATCTCGACGCAATTTGAGTGTTCCATCGTCATTAGGAGGCCCTGAATGTTACAATTAACTATCATTTTTGCGTCGGATTCGAAAATCTAGACTCACAGGAGAACGACCATAAGGTGCCCGAGGCAGCAATAGACCCTTGGAGACAAGTCGGCTGGAGGCCGATGTATTGAATCTCGACGCAATTTGAGTGTTCCATCGGCATTAGGAGGCCCTGAACGTTAAAATTAACTATCATTTTTGCGTCGGATTCGAAAATCTACTCACAGGAGAAGTTCATACGGTGCTCAAGACATCAATATCCCCTTGGAGACAATTCCGCTGGAGGCCGATGTATTGAATCTCGACGCAATTTGAGAGTTCCATCGGCATTAGGAGGCCATTAACGTTACAATTAACTATCATTTTTGCGTCGGGTTCGAAAATCTAGACTCACAGGAGAACGACCATAAGGTGTCCGAGGCAGCAATAGACCCTTGGAGACAAGTCGGCTGGAGGACGATGTATTGAATATCGACGCAATTTGAGTGTTCCATCGGCATTAGGAGGCCCTGAACGTTATAATTAACTATCATTTTTGCGTCGGATTCGATAATCTAAACTCACAGGAGAACGACCATAGGGTGCCCGAGGCAGCAATAGACCCTTGGAGACAAGTCGGATGGAGGCCGATGTATTGAATCTCGACGCAATTTGAGTGTTCCATCGTCATTACAAGGCCCTGAACGTTACAATTAACTATCATTTTTGCGTCGGATTCGAAAATCTAGACTCACAGGAGAACGTCCATTAAGGTGCCCGAGGCAGCACTAGACCCTTGGAGACAAGTCGGCTGGAGGCCGATGTATTGAATCTCGACGCAATTTGAGTGTTCCATCGGCATTAGAAGGCCCTGAACGTTACAATTAACTATCATTTTTGCGTCGGGTTCGAAAATCTAGACTCACAGGAGAACGACCATAAGGTGTCCGAGGCAGCAATAGACCCTTGGAGACAAGTCGGCTGGAGGACGATGTATTGAATCTCGACGCAATTTGAGAGTTCCATCGTCATTAGGCGGCCCTGAACGTTACAATTAACTATCATTTTTGCGTCGGATTCGAAAATCTAGACTTACAAGAGAACGACCATAAGGTGCCCGAGGCATCAATAGACCTTGGAGACAAGTCGGCTGGAGGACGATGTATTGAATCTCGACGTAATTTGAGTGTTCCATCGTCATTACATGGCCCCTGAACGTTAAAATTAACTATCATTTTTGCGTCGGATTCGAAAATCTACTCACAGGAGAAGTTCATACGGTGCTCAAGACATCAATATCCTCTTGGAGACAATTCCGCTGGAGGCCGATGTATTGAATCTCGACGCAATTTGAGAGTTCCATCGGCATTAGGAGGCCATTATACGTTACAATTAACTATCATTTTTGCGTCGGATTCTAAAATCTAGACTTACAAGAGAACGACCATAAGGTGCCCGAGGCATCAATAGACCCTTGGAGACAAGTCGGCTGGAGGACGATGTATTGAATCTCGACGCAATTTGAGATTTCTATCGTCATCAGGAGGCGCTGAACGTTACTATTCACTATCACTTTTGCGTCGGATTCGAAAATCTAGACTTACAGGAGAAGGATCATATGGTGCCCGAGGCAGCAACAGACCGTTGGAGACAAGTCGGCTGGAGGCCGATGTATTGAATAACGACGCAATTTGAGTGTTCCATCGTCATTAGGAGGCCCTAAACGTTACAATTTACTATAATTTTTTGCGTCGATTTCGATAATCTAAACTCACAGGAGAACGACCATAAGGTGCCCGAGGCAGCATTAGACCCTTGGAGACATGTCGGCTGGAGGACGATGTATTGAATCTCGACACAATTTGAGTGTCCCATCGTCATTACAAGGCCCTAAACGTTACAATTAACTATCATTTTTGCGTCAGATTCGATAATCTAAACTCACAGGAGAACGACCATAAGGTGCCCGAGGCAGCAACAGACCCTTGGAGACAAGTCGGCGGGAGGCCGATGTATTGAATCTCGACGCAATTTGAGTGTTCCATCGTCATTACAAGGCCCTGAACGTTACAGTTAACTATCATTTTGCGTCGGATTCGAAAACCTAGACTCACAGGACAACGACCATAAGGTGCCCGAGGCAGCAATAGATCCCTGGAGACAAGTCGGCTGGAGGCCGATGTATTGAATCTCGACGCAATTTGAATGTTCCATCGGCATTAGGAGGCCCTGAACGTTACAATTAACTATCATTTTTGCGTCGGGTTCGAAAATCTAGACTCACAGGAGAACGACCATAAGGTGTCCGAGGCAGCAATAGACCCTTGGAGACAAGTCGGCTGGAGGACGATGTATTGAATCTCGACGCAAATTTGAGAGTTCCATCGTCATTAGGCGGCCCTGAACGTTACAATTAACTATCATTTTTGCGTCGGATTCGAAAATCTAGACTTACAAGAGAACGACCATAAGGTGCCCGAGGCATCAATAGACCCTTGGAGACAAGTCGGCTGGAGGACGATGTATTGAATCTCGACGCAATTTGAGAGTTCCATCGTCATTAGGAGGCCCTGAACGTTAAAATTAACTATCATTTTTGCGTCGGATTCGATAATCTAAACTCACAGGAGCACGACCATACGGTGCCCGAGGCAGCAACAGACCCTTGGAGACAAGTCGGCTGGAGGCCGATGTATTGAATCTCGACGCAATTTGAGTGTTCCATCGTCATTACAAGGCCCTGAAACGTTACAATTAACTATCATTTTTGCGTCGGATTCGAAAATCTAGACTCACAGGAGAACGTCCATAAGGTGCCCGAGGCAGCACTAGACCCTTGGAGACAAGTCGGCTGGAGGCCGATGTATTGAATCTCGACGCAATTTGAGTGGTTCCATCGGCATTAGGAGGCCCCTGAACGTTACAATTAACTATCATTTTTGCGTCGGGTTCGAAAATCTAGACTCACAGGAGAACGACCATAAGGTGTCCGAGGCAGCAATAGACCCTTGGAGACAAGTCGGCTGGAGGACGATGTATTGAATCTCGACGCCAATTTGAGAGTTCCATCGTCATTAGGCGGCCCTGAACGTTACAATTAACTATCATTTTTGCGTTGGATTCGAAAATCTAGACTTACAAGAGAACGACCATAAGGTGCCCGAGGCATCAATAGACCCTTGGAGACAAGTCGGCTGGAGGACGATGTATTGAATCTCGACGTAATTTGAGTGTTCCATCGTCATTACATGGCCCTGAACGTTAAAATTAACTATCATTTTTGCGTCGGATTCGAAAATCTACTCACAGGAGAAGTTCATACGGTGCTCAAGACATCAATATCCTCTTGGAGACAATTCCGCTGGAGGCCGATGTATGAATCTCGACGCAATTTGAGAGTTCCATCGGCATTAGGAGGCCATTAACGTTACAATTAACTATCATTTTTGCGTCGGATTCTAAAATCTAGACTTACAAGAGAACGACCATAAGGTGCCCGAGGCATCAATAGACCCTTGGAGACAAGTCGGCTGGAGGACGATGTATTGAATCTCGACGCAATTTGAGATTTCTATCGTCATCAGGAGGCGCTGAACGTTACTATTCACTATCACTTTTGCGTCGGATTCGAAAATCTAGACTTACAGGAGAAGGATCATATGGTGCCCGAGGCAGCAACAGACCCTTGGAGACAAGTCGGCTGGAGGCCGATGTATTGAATAACGACGCAATTTGAGTGTTCCATCGTCATTAGGAGGCCCTAAACGTTACAATTTAATATAATTTTTGCGTCGATTTCGATAATCTAAACTCACAGGAGAACGACCATAAGGTGCCCGAGGCAGCATTAGACCCTTGGAGACAAGTCGGCTGGAGGACGATGTATTGAATCTCGACACAATTTGAGTGTCCCATCGTCATTACAAGGCCCTAAACGTTACAATTAACTATCATTTTTGCGTCAGATTCGATAATCTAAACTCACAGGAGAACGACCATAAGGTGCCCGAGGCAGCAACAGACCCTTGGAGACAAGTCGGCGGGAGGCCGATGTATTGAATCTCGACGCAAATTTGAGTGTTCCATCGTCATTACAAGCCCTGAACGTTACAGTTAACTATCATTTTTGCGTCGGATTCGAAAACCTAGACTCACAGGACAACGACCATAAGGTGCCCGAGGCAGCAATAGATCCCTGGAGACAAGTCGGCTGGAGGCCGATGTATTGAATATCGACGCAATTTGAGTGTTCCATCGTCATTACAAGGCCCTGAACGTTACAATTAACTATCATTTTTGCGTCGGATTCGAAAATCTAGACTCACAGGAGAACGACCATAAGGTGCCCGATGCAGCACTAGACCCTTGGAGACAAGTCGGCTGGAGGCCGATGTATTGAATCTCGACGCAATTTGAATGTTCCATCGGCATTAGGAGGCCCTGAACGTTACAATTAACTATCATTTTTGCGTCGGGTTCGAAAATCTAGACTCACAGGAGAACGACCATAAGGTGTCCGAGGCAGCAATAGACCCTTGGAGACAAGTCGGCTGGAGGACGATGTATTGAATCTCGACGCAATTTGAGAGTTCCATCGTCATTAGGCGGCCCTGAACGTTACAATTAACTATCATTTTTGCGTCGGATTCGATAATCTAAACTCACAGGAGCACGACCATACGGTGCCCGAGGCAGCAACAGACCCTTGGAGACAAGTCGGCTGGAGGACGATGTATTGAATCTCGACGCAATTTGAGTGTTCCATCGTCATTACAAGGCCCTGAACGTTACAATTAACTATCATTTTTGCGTCGGATTCAAAAATCTAGACTCACAGGAGAACGACCATAAGGTGCCCGAGGCATCAATAGACCCTTGGAGACAAGTCGGCTGGAGGACGATGTATTGAATCTCGACGCAATTTGAGAGTTCTATCGTCATCAGGAGGCGCTGAACGTTACTATTCACTATCACTTTTGCGTCGGATTCGAAATTCTAGACTTACAGGAGAAGGATCATATGGTGCCCGAGGCAGCAACAGACCCTTGGAGACAAGTCGGCTGGAGGCCGATGTATTGAATATCGACGCAATTTGAGTGTTCCATCGTCATTAGGAGGCCCTAAACGTTACAATTTACTATAATTTTTGCGTCGGATTCGATAATCTAAACTCACAGGAGAACGACCATAAGGTGCCCGAAACAGCATTAGACCCTTGGAGACAAGTCGGCTGGAGGACGATGTATTGAATCTCGACGCAATTTGAGTGTCCCATCGTCATTACAAGGCCCTAAACGTTACAATTAACTATAATTTTTGAGTCAGATTCGATAATCTAAACTCACAGGAGAACGACCATAAGGTGCCCGAGGCAGCAACAGACCCTTGGAGACAAGTCGGCGGGAGGCCGATGTATTGAATCTCGACGCAATTTGAGTGTTCCTTCGTCATTACAAGGCCCTGAACGTTACAGTTAACTATCATTTTTGCGTCGGATTCGAAAACCTAGACTCACAGGACAACGACCATAAGGTGCCCAAGGCAGCAATAGACCCCTGGAGACAAGTCGGCTGGAGGCCGATGTATTGAATATCGACGCAATTTGAGTGTTCCATCGGCATTAGGAGGCCCTGAACGTTATAATTAACTATCATTTTTGCGTCGGATTTGATAATCTAAACTCACAGGAGAACGACCATAGGGTGCACGAGGCAGCAATAGACCCTTGGAGACAAGTCGGCTGGAGGCCGATGTATTGAATCTCGACGCAATTTGAGTGTTCCATCGTCATTACAAGGCCCTGAACGTTACAATTAACTATCATTTTTGCGTCGGATTCGAAAATCTAGACTCACAGGAGAACGACCATAAGGTGCCCGAGGCAGCACTAGACCCTTGGAGACAAGTCGGCTGGAGGCCGATGTATTGAATCTCGACGCAATTTGAGTGTTCCATCGGCATTAGGAGGCCCTGAACGTTACAATTAACTATCATTTTTGCGTCGGGTTCGAAAATCTAGACTCACTGGAGAACGACCATAAGGTGTCCGAGGCAGCAATAGACTCTTGGAGACAAGTCGGCTGGAGGACGATGTATTGAATCTCGACGCAATTTGAGAGTTCCATCGTCATTAGGCGGCCTGAACGTTACAATGAACTATCATTTTGGCGTCGGATTCGTAAATCTAGACTTACAAGAGAACGACCATAAAGTGCCCGAGGCAGCATTAGACCCTTGGAGACAAGTCGGCTGGAGGACGGTGTATTGGATCGCGACGCAATTTGAGTGTTCCATCGTCATTAGGAGGCCCTGAATGTTACAATTAACTATCAGTTATGTGTCGGAATGGAAAATAGATATTCACAGGAGAAGGATCATATTGTGCCCGAGACAGCAATAGACCCTTGGAGACAAGTCGGCTGGAGGACGGTGTATTGGATCGCGACGCAATTTGAGTGTTCCATCGTCATTAGGAGGCCCTAAACGTTACAATTAACTATCATTTTTGCGTCGGATTTGATAATCTAAACTCACAGGGGAACGACCATACGGTGCCCGAGGCAGCTATTGACCCTTGGAGACAAGTCGGCTGGAGGACGATGTATTGAATCTCGACGCAATTTGAGAGATCTATCGTCATCAGGAGGCGCTGAACGTTACTATTCACTATCATTTTTGCGTCGGATTCTAAAATCTAGACTCACAGGAGAAAGATCTTATGGTGCCCGAGGCAGCAACAGACCCTTGGAGACAAGTCCGCTGGAGGCCGATGTATTGAATCTCGACGCAATTTGAGAGTTCCAACGGCATTAGGAGGCCATGAACGTTACAATTAACTATCATTTTTGCGTCGGATTCGATAATCTAAACTCACAGGAAAACGACCATAAGGTGCCCGAGGCAGCATTAGACCCTTTGAGACAAGTCGGCTGGAGGACGATGTATCGAATCTCGACGCAATTTGAGTGTCCCATCGTCATTACAAGGCCCTAAACGTTACAATTAACTATCATTTTTGCGTCGGATTCGATAATCTAAACTCACAGGAGAACGACCATAAGGTGCCCGAGGCAGCATCACCCTTGGAGACAAGTCGGCGGGAGGCCGATGTATTGAATCTCGACGCAATTTGAGTGTTCCATCGGCATTAGGAGGCCCTGAACGTTACAATTAACTATCATTTTTGCGTCGGATTCGATAATCTAAACTCACAGGAGAACGACCATAAGGTGTCCGAGGCAGCAATAGACCCATGGAGACACGTCGGCTGGAGGCCGATGTATTGAATCTCGACGCAATTTGAGTGTTCCATCGTCATTAGGCGGCCCTGAACGTAACAATTAACTATCATTTTTGCGTCGGATTCGAAAATCTAGACTCACAGGAGAACGACCATAAGGTGCCCGAGGCAGCAATATACCCTTGGAGACAAGTCGGCTGGAGGACGATGTATTGGATCCCGACGCAATTTTAGTCTTCTATCGTCATTAGGAGGCGCTGAACGTTACAATTCACTATCATTTTTGCGTCGGATTCGAAAATCTAGACTCACAGGAGAAGGACCATGTGGTGCCCGAGGCAGCGATATCCCCTTGGAGACAAGTCGGCTGGAGGCCGATGTATTGAATCTCGACGAAATTTGAGTGTTCCATCGTCATTACAAGGCCCCGAACGATACAATTAATTATCATTTTTGGTCGGATTCGAAAATCTAGACTCACAGGAGAACGACCATAAGGTGCCCGAGGCAGCAATAGACCCTTGGAGACAAGTCGGCTGGAGGCCGATGTATTGAATCTCGACACAATTTGAGTGTTCCATCGGCATTAGGAGGCCCTGAACGCTATAATTAACTATCATTTTTGCGTCGGATTCGATAATCTAAACTCACAGGAGAACGACCATAATGTGCCCGAGGCAGCAATAGACCCTTGGAGACAAGTCGGCTGGAGGCCGATGTATTGAATCTTGACGCAATTTGAGTGTTCCATCGTCATTACAAGGCCCTGACCGTTACAATTAACTATCATTTTTGCGTCGGATTCGAAAATCTAGACTCACAGGAGAACCACCATAAGGTGCCCGAGGCAGCAATAGACCCTTGGAGACAAGTCGGCTGGAAGCCGATGTATTGAATGTCGACGCAATTTGAGTGTTCCATCGGCATTAGGAGGCCCTGAACGTTACAATTAACTATCATTTTTGCGTCGGATTCGAAAATCTAGACTCACAGGAGAACGACCATAAGGTGCCCGAGGCAGCAATAGACCCTTGGAGACAAGTCGGCTGGAGGACGATGTATTGAATCTCGACGCAATTTGAGAGTTCCAACGTCATTAGGCGGCCCTGAACGCTACAATTAACTATCATTTTTGCGTCGGATTCGAAAATCTAGACTTACAAGAGAACGACCATAAAGTGCCCGAGGCAGCATGAGATCCTTGGAGACAAGTCGGCTGGAGGATGATGTATTGGATCGCGACGCAATTTGAGTGTTCCATCGTCATTAGGAGGCCCTGAATGTTACAATTAACTATCAGTTTTCGTCGAATTCGAAAATCTAGACTCACAGCAGACGAACCATTTGGTGCCCGAGGCAGCAATATCCCCTTGGAGACAAGTCGGCTGGAGGACGATGTATTGAATCTCGACGCAATTTGAGTGTCCAATCGTCATTAGGAGGCCCTAAACGTTACAATTAACTATCATTTTTGCGTCGGATTCAATAATCTAAACTCACAGGGGAACGACCATACGGTGCCCGAGGCAGCTATCAACCCTTGGAGACAAGTCGGTTGGAGGACGATGTATTGGATCGCGACGCAAAATGAGTATCCCATCGTCATTAGAAGGCCCTGAACGTTACAATTAACTATCATTTATGCGTCGGATTCGAAAATCTACTCACAGGAGAAGTTCATACGGTGCTCTAGACAGCAATATCCCCTTCGAGACAAGTCCGCTGGAGGCCGATGTATTGAATCTCGACGCAATTTGAGAGTTCCATCGGCATTAGGAGGCCATGAACGTTACAATTAACTATCATTTTTGCGTCGGATTCGAAAATCTAGACTTACAAGAGAACGACCATAAGGTGCCCAAGGCAGCATTAGACCCTTGGAGACAAGTCGGCTGGAGGACGATGTATTGAATCTCGACGCAATTTGAGAGTTCTATCGTCATCAGGAGGCGCTGAACGTTACTATTCACTAACATTTTTGCGTCGGATTCGAAAATCTAGACTTACAAGACAACGACCATAAAGTGCCCGAGGCAGCATTAGATCCTTGGAGACAAGTCGGCTGGAGGACGATGTATTGGATCGCGACGAAATTTGAGTGTCCCTTCGTCATTAGGAGGCCCTGAATGTTACAATTAACTATCAGTTTTTCGTCGGATTCGAAAATCTAGACTCACAGGAGAACGACCATAAGGTGCCTGAGGCAGCATCACCCTTGGAGACAAGTCATCGGGAGGCCGATGTATTGAATCTCGACGCAATTTGAGTGTTCCATCGTCATTACATGGCCCTGAACGTTACAATTAACTATCATTTTTGCGTCGGATTCGAAAATCTAGACTCACAGGAGAACGACCATAAGGTGCCCGAGGCAGCAATAGACCCTTGGAGACAAGTCGGCTGGTGGCCGATGTATTGAATCTCGACGCAATTTGAGTGTTCCATCGGCATTAGGAGGCCCTGAACGTTACAATTAACAATCATTTTTGCGTCGGATTCGATAATCTAAACTCACAGGAGAACGACCATAAGGTGCCCGAGGCAGCAATAGACCCATGGAGACAAGTCGGCTGGAGGCCGATGTATTGAATCTCGACGCAATTTGAGTGTTCCATCGTCATTACAAGGCCCTGAACGTTACAATTAACTATCATTTTTGCGTCGGATTCGAAAATCTAGACTCACAGGAGAACGACCATAAGGTGCCCGAGGCAGCAACATACCCTTGGAGACAAGTCGGCTGGAGGCCGATGTATTGAATCTCGACGCAATTTGAGTGTTCCATCGGCATTAGGAGGCCCTGAACGTTACAATTAACTATCATTTTTGCGTCGGATTCGAAAATCTAGACTCACAGGAGAACGACCATAAGCTGCCCGAGGCAGCAACAAACCCTTGGAGACAAGTCGGCTGGAGGACGATGTATTGAATCTCGACGCAATTTGAGTGTTCCATCGTCATTACAAGGCCCTGAACGTTACAATTAACTATCATTTTTGCGTCGGATTAGAAAATCTAGACTCACAGGAGAACGACCATAAGGTGCCCGAGGCAGCAATAGACCCTTGGAGACAAGTCGGCTGGAAGCCGATGTATTGAATGTCGACGCAATTTGAGTGTTCCATCGGCATTAGGAGGCCCTGAACGTTACAATTAACTATCATTTTTGCGTCGGATTCGAAAATCTAGACTCACAGGAGAACGACCATAAGGTGCCCGAGGCAGCAATAGACCCTTGGAGACAAGTCGGCTGGAGGACGATGTATTGAATCTCGACGCAATTTGAGAGTTCCAACGTCATTAGGCGGCCCTGAACGCTACAGTTAACTATCATTTTTGCGTCGGATTCGAAAATCTAGACTTACAAGAGAACGACCATAAAGTGCCCGAGGCAGCAATATCCCCTTGGAGACAAGTCGGCTGGAGGACGATGTATTGAATCTCGACGCAATTTGAGTGTCCAATCGTCATTAGGAGGCCCTAAACGTTACAATTAACTATCATTTTTGCATCGGATTCAATAATCTAAACTCACAGGGGAACGACCATACGGTGCCCGAGGCAGCTATTGACCCTTGGAGACAAGTCGGTTGGAGGACGATGTATTGGATCGCGACGCAAAATGAGTGTCCCATTGTCATTAGAAGGCCCTGAACGTTACAATTAACTATCATTTATGCGGCGGATTCGAAAATCTACTCACAGGAGAAGTTCATACGGTGCTCGAGACAGCAATATCCCCTTCGAGACAAGTCCGCTGGAGGCCGATGTATTGAATCTCGACGCAATTTGAGAGTTCCATCGGCATTAGGAGGCCATGAACGTTACAATTAACTATCATTTTTGCGTCGGATTCGAAAATCTAGACTTACAAGAGAACGACCATAAGGTGCCCAAGGCAGCATTAGACCCTTGGAGACAAGTCGGCTGGAGGACGATGTATTGAATCTCGACGCAATTTGAGAGTTCTATCGTCATCAGGAGGCGCTGAACGTTACTATTCACTATCATTTTTGCGTCGGATTCGAAAATCTAGACTCACAGGAGAACGACCGTAAGGTGCCCGAGGCAGCATTAGACCCTTGGAGACAAGTCGGCTGGAGGACGATGTATTGAATCTCGTCGCAATTTGAGTGTCCCATCGTCATTAAAAGGCCCTAAACGTTACAATTAACTATCATTTTTGCATCGGATTCGATAATCTAAACTCACAGGAGAACGACCATAAGGTGCCCGAGGCAGCAACACCCTTGGAGACAAGTCGGCGAGAGGCCGATGTATTGAATCTCGACGCAATTTGAGTGTTCCATCGTCATTACATGGCCCTGAACGTTACAATTAACTATCATTTTTGCGTCGGATTCGAAAATCTAGACTCACAGGAGAACGACCATAAGGTGCCCGAGGCAGCAATAGACCCTTGGAGACAAGTCGGCTGGTGGCCGATGTATTGAATCTCGACGCAATTTGAGTGTTCCATCGGCATTAGGAGGCCCTGAACGTTACAATTAACTATCATTTTTGCGTCGGATTCGAAAATCTAGACTTACAAGAGAACGACCATAAAGTGCCCGAGGCAGCAATAGATCCTTGGAGACAAGTCGGCTGGAGGACGATGTATTGGATCGCGACGCAATTTGAGTGTTCCATCGTCATTAGGAGGCCCTGAATGTTACAGTTTTTCGTCGGATTCGAAAATCTAAACTCACAGGAGAACGCCCATAAGGTGCCCGAGGCAGCAATAGACCGTTGGAGACAAGTCGGCTGGTGGCCGATGTATTGAATCTCGACGCAATTAGAGTGTTCCATCGTCATTACAAGGCCCTAAACATTACAATTAACTATCATTTTTGCGTCGGGTTCGAAAATCTAGACTCACAGGAGAACGACCATAAGGTGCCCGAGGCAGCAATAGACCCATGGAGACAAGTCGGCTGGAGGCCGATGTATTGAATCTCGACGAAATTTGAGTGTTCCATCGGCATTATGAGGCACTGAAAGTTAAAATTAACTATCATTTTTGCGTCGGATTCGAAAATCCAGACTCACAGGAGACGAACCATTTGGTGCCCGAGGCAGCAATATCCCCTTGGAGACAAATCGGCTGGAGGACGATGTATTGAATCTCGACGCAATTTGAGTGTTCCATCGTCATTAGGAGGCCCTGAATGTTACAATTAACTATCATTTTTGCGTCGGATTCGAAAATCTAGACACACAGGAGAACGACCATAAGGTGCCCGAGGCAGCAATAGACCCTTGGAGACAAGTTGGCTGGAGGCCGATGTATTGAATCTCGACGCAATTTGAGTGTTCCATCGGCATTACGAGGCCCTGAACGTTAAAATTAACTATCATTTTTGCGTCGGATTCGACAATCTACTCACAGGAGAAGTTCATACGGTGCTCAAGACATCAATATCCCCTTGGAGACAATTCCGCTGGAGGCCGATGTATTGAATCTCGACGCAATTTGAGAGTTCCATCGGCATTAGGAGGCCATTAACGTTACAATTAACTATCATTTTTGCGTCGGATTCTAAAATCTAGACTTTCAAGAGAACGACCATAAGGTGCCCGAGGCAGCATTAGACCCTTGGAGACAAATCGGCTGGAGGACGATGTATTGAATCTCGACGCAATTTGAGAGTTCTATCGTCATCAGGAGGCGCTGAACGTTACTATTCACTATCACTTTTGCGTCGGATTCGAAAATCTAGACTTACAGGAGAAGGATCATATGGTGCCCGAGGCAGCAACAGACCCTTGGAGACAAGTCGGCTGGAGGCCGATGTATTGAATATCGACGCAATTTGAGTGTTCCATCGTCATTAGGAGGCCCTAAACGTTACAATTTACTATAATTTTTGCGTCGGATTCGATAATCTAAACTCACAGGAGAACGACCATAAGGTGCCCGAGGCAGCAATAGACCCTTGGAGACAAGTCGGCTGGAGGACGATGTATTGAATCTCGACGCAATTTGAGTGTTCCATCGTCATTACAAGGCCCTGAACGTTACAGTTAACTATCATTTTTGCGTCGGATTCGAAAACCTAGACTCACAGGACAACGACCATAAGGTGCCCGAGGCAGCAATAGACCCCTGGAGACAAGTCGGCTGGAGACCGATGTATTGAATATCGACGCAATTTGAGTGTTCCATCGGCATTAGGAGGCCCTGAACGTTACAATTAACTATCATTTTTGCGTCGGATTCGATAATCTAAACTCACAGGAGAACGACCATAGGGTGCCCGAGGCAGCAATAGACCCTTGGAGACAAGTCGGATGGAGGCCGATGTATTGAATCTCGACGCAATTTGAGTGTTCCATCGTCATTACAAGGCCCTGAACGTTACAATTAACTATCATTTTTGCGTCGGATTCGAAAATCTAGACTCACAGGAGAACGTCCATAAGGTGCCCGAGGCAGCACTAGACCCTTGGAGACAAGTCGGCTGGAGGACGATGTATTGAATCTCGACGCAATTTGAGAGTTCCATCGTCATTAGGCGGCCCTGAACGTTACAATTAACTATCATTTTTGCGTCGGATTCGAAAATCTAGACTTACAAGAGAACGACCATAAGGTGCACGAGGCATCAATAGACCCTTGGAGACAAGTCGGCTGGAGGACGATGTATTGAATCTCGACGTAATTTGAGTGTTCCATCGTCATTACATGGCCCTGAACGTTAAAATTAACTATCATTTTTGCGTCGGATTCGAAAATCTACTCACAGGAGAAGTTCATACGGTGCTCAAGACATCAATATCCTCTTGGAGACAATTCCGCTGGAGGCCGATGTATTGAATCTCGACGCAATTTGAGAGTTCCATCGGCATTAGGAGGCCATTAACGTTACATTTAACTATCATTTTTGCGTCGGATTCTAAAATATAGACTTACAAGAGAACGACCATAAGGTGCCTGAGGCATCAATAGACCCTTGGAGACAAGTCGGCTGGAGGACGATGTATTGAATCTCGACGTAATTTGAGTGTTCCATCGTCATTACATGGCCCTGAACGTTAAAATTAACTATCATTTTTGCGTCGGATTCGAAAATCTACTCACAGGAGAAGTTCATACGGTGCTCAAGACATCAATATCCTCTTGGAGACAATTCCGCTGGAGGCCGATGTATTGAATCTCGACGCAATTTGAGAGTTCCATCGGCATTAGGAGGCAATTAACGTTACAATTAACTATCATTTTTGCGTCGGATTCTAAAATCTAGACTTACAAGAGAACGACCATAAGGTGCCCGAGGCAGCATTAGACCCTTGGAGACAAGTCGGCTGGAGGACGATGTATTGAATCTCGACGCAATTTGAGAGTTCTATCGTCATCAGGAGGCGCTGAACGTTACTATTCACTATCACTTTTGCGTCGGATTCGAAATTCTAGACTTACAGGAGAAGGATCATATGGTGCCCGAGGCAGCAACAGACCCTTGGAGACAAGTCGGCTGGAGACCGATGTATTGAATATCGACGCAATTTGAGTGTTCCATCGGCATTAGGAGGCCCTGAACGTTATAATTAACTATCATTTTTGCGTCGGATTCGATAATCTAAACTCACAGGAGAACGACCATAGGGTGCCCGAGGCAGCAATAGACCCTTGGAGACAAGTCGGATGGAGGCCGATGTATTGAATCTCGACGCAATTTGAGTGTTCCATCGTCATTAAAAGGCCCTGAACGTTACAATTAACTATCATTTTTGCGTCGGATTCGTAAATCTAGACTCACAGGAGAACGTCCATAAGGTGCCCGAGGCAGCACTAGACCCTTTTAGACAAGTCGGCTGGAGGCCGATGTATTGAATCTCGACGCAATTTGAGTGTTCCATCGGCATTAGGAGGCCCTGAACGTTACAATTAACTATCATTTTTGCGTCGGGTTCGAAAATCTAGACTCACAGGAGAACGACCATAAGGTGTCCGAGGCAGCAATAGACCCTTGGAGACAAGTCGGCTGGAGGACGATGTATTGAATCTCGACGCAATTTGAGAGTTCCATCGTCATTAGGCGGCCCTGAACGTTACAATTAACTATCATTTTTGCGTCGGATTCGAAAATCTAGACTTACAAGAGAACGACCATAAGGTGCCCGAGGCATCAATAGACCCTTGGAGACAAGTCGGCTGGAGGACGATGTATTGAATCTCGACGTAATTTGAGTGTTCCATCGTCATTACATGGCCCTGAACGTTAAAATTAACTATCATTTTTGCGTCGGATTCGAAAATCTACTCACAGGAGAAGTTCATACGGTGCTCAAGACATCAATATCCTCTTGGAGACAATTCCGCTGGAGGCCGATGTATTGAATCTCGACGCAATTTGAGAGTTCCATCGGCATTAGGAGGCCATTAACGTTACAATTAACTATCATTTTTGCGTCGGATTCTAAAATCTAGACTTACAAGAGAACGACCATAAGGTGCCCGAGGCAGCATTAGACCCTTGGAGACAAGTCGGCTGGAGGACGATGTATTGAATCTCGACGCAATTTGAGAGTTCTATCGTCATCAGGAGGCGCTGAACGTTACTATTCACTATCACTTTTGCGTCGGATTCGAAAATCTAGACTTACAGGAGAAGGATCATATGGTGCCCGAGGCAGCAACAGACCCTTGGAGACAAGTCGGCTGGAGGCCGATGTATTGAATATCGACGCAATTTGAGTGTTCCATCGTCATTAGGAGGCCCTAAACGTTACAATTTACTATAATTTTTGCGTCGATTTCGATAATCTAAACTCACAGGAGAACGACCATAAGGTGCCCGAGGCAGCATTAGACCCTTGGAGACAAGTCGGCTGGAGGACGATGTATTGAATCTCGACGCAATTTGAGTGTCCCATCGCCATTACAAGGCCCTAAACGTTACAATTAACTATCATTTTTGCGTCAGATTCGATAATCTAAACTCACAGGAGAACGACCATAAGGTGCCCGAGGCAGCAACAGCCCCTTGGAGACAAGTCGGCGGGAGGCCGATGTATTGAATCTCGACGCAATTTGAGTGTTCCATCGTCATTACAAGGCCCTGAACGTTACAGTTAACTATCATTTTTGCGACGGATTCGAAAACCTAGACTCACAGGACAACGACCATAAGGTGCCCGAGGCAGCAATAGATCCCTGGAGACAAGTCGGCTGGAGGCCGATGTATTGAATATCGACGCAATTTGAGTGTTCCATCGGCATTAGGAGGCCCTGAACGTTATAATTAACTATCATTTTTGCGTCGGATTCGATAATCTAAACTCACAGGAGAACGACCATAGGGTGCCCAAGGCAGCAATAGACCCTTGGAGACAAGTCGGCTGGAGGCCGATGTATTGAATCTCGACGCAATTTGAGTGTTCCATCGTCATTACAAGGCCCTGAACGTTACAATTAACTATCATTTTTGCGTCGGATTCGAAAATCTAGACTCACAGGAGAACGACCATAAGGTGCCCGAGGCCGCACTAGACCCTTGGAGACAAGTCGGCTGGAGGCCGATGTATTGAATCTCGACGCAATTTGAATGTTCCATCGGCATTAGGAGGCCCTGAACGTTACAATTAACTATCATTTTTGCGTCGGGTTCGAAAATCTAGACTCACAGGAGAACGACCATAAGGTGTCCGAGGCAGCAATAGACCCTTGGAGACAAGTCGGCTGGAGGACGATGTATTGAATCTCGACGCAATTTGAGAGTTCCATCGTCATTAGGCGGCCCTGAACGTTACAATTAACTATCATTTTTGCGTCGGATTCGAAAATCTAGACTTACAAGAGAACGACCATAAGGTGCCCGAAGCATCAATAGACCCTTGGAGACAAGTCGGCTGGAGGACGATGTATTGAATCTCGACGCAATTTGAGAGTTCCATCGTCATTAGGCGGCCCTGAACGTTACAATTAACTATCATTTTTGCGTCAGATTCGATAATCTAAACTCACAGGAGAACGACCATAAGGTGCCCGAGGCATCAATAGACCCTTGGAGACAAGTCGGCTGGAGGACGATGTATTGAATCTCGACGCAATTTGAGAGTTCTATCGTCATCAGGAGGCGCTGAACGTTACTATTCACTATCACTTTTGCGTCGGATTCGAAATTCTAGACTTACAGGAGAAGGATCATATGGTGCCCGAGGCAGCAACAGACCCTTGGAGACAAGTCGGCTGGAGGCCGATGTATTGAATATCGACGCAATTTGAGTGTTCCATCGTCATTAGGAGGCCCTAAACGTTACAATTTACTATAATTTTTGCGTCGGATTCGATAATCTAAACTCACAGGAGAACGACCATAAGGTGCCCGAAACAGCATTAGACCCTTGGAGACAAGTCGGCTGGAGGACGATGTATTGAATCTCGACGCAATTTGAGTGTCCCATCGTCATTACAAGGCCCTAAACGTTACAATTAACTATCATTTTTGCGTCAGATTCGATAATCTAAACTCACAGGAGAACGACCATAAGGTGCCCGAGGCAGCAACAGACCCTTGGAGACAAGTCGGCGGGAGGCCGATGTATTGAATCTCGACGCAATTTGAGTGTTCCATCGTCATTACAAGGCCCTGAACGTTACAGTTAACTATCATTTTTGCGTCGGATTCGAAAACCTAGACTCACAGGACAACGACCATAAGGTGCCCAAGGCAGCAATAGACCCCTGGAGACAAGTCGGCTGGAGGCCGATGTATTGAATATCGACGCAATTTGAGTGTTCCATCGGCATTAGGAGGCCCTGAACGTTATAATTAACTATCATTTTTGCGTCGGATTTGATAATCTAAACTCACAGGAGAACGACCATAGGGTGCACGAGGCAGCAATAGACCCTTGGAGACAAGTCGGCTGGAGGCCGATGTATTGAATCTCGACGCAATTTGAGTGTTCCATCGTCATTACAAGGCCCTGAACGTTACAATTAACTATCATTTTTGCGTCGGATTCGAAAATCTAGACTCACAGGAGAACGACCATAAGGTGCCCGAGGCAGCACTAGACCCTTGGAGACAAGTCGGCTGGAGGCCGATGTATTGAATCTCGACGCAATTTGAGTGTTCCATCGGCATTAGGAGGCCCTGAACAATACAATTAACTATCATTTTTGCGTCGGGTTCGAAAATCTAGACTCACTGGAGAACGACCATAAGGTGTCCGAGGCAGCAATAGACCCTTGGAGACAAGTCGGCTGGAGGTCGATGTATTGAATCTCGACGCAATTTGAGAGTTCCATCGTCATTAGGCGGCCCTGAACGTTACAATTAACTATCATTTTTGCGTCGGATTCGAAAATCTAGACTTACAAGAGAACGACCATAAGGTGCCCGAGGCATCAATAGACCCTTGGAGACAAGTCGGCTGGAGGACGATGTATTGAATCTCGACGCAATTTGAGAGTTCCATCGTCATTAGGAGGCTCTGAACGTTAAAATTAACGATCATTTTTGCGTCGGATTCGATAATCTAAACTCACAGGAGCACGACCATACGGTGCCCGAGGCAGCAACAGACCCTTGGAGACAAGTCGGCTGGAGGACGATGTATTGAATCTCGACGCAATTTGAGTGTTCCATCGTCATTACAAGGCCCTGAACGTTACAATTAACTATCATTTTTGCGTCGGATTCAAAAATCTAGACTCACAGGAGAACGACCATAAGGTGCCCGAGGCATCAATAGACCCTTGGAGACAAGTCGGCTGGAGGATGATGTATTGGATCGCGACGCAATTTGAGTCTTCTATCGTCATTAGGAGGCGCTGAACGTTACAATTCAATATCATTTATGCGTCGGATTCGAAAATCTAGACTCACAGGAGAGGCAGCGATATCCCCTTGGAGACAAGTCGGCTGGAGGCCGATGTATTGAATCTCGACGCAATTTGAGTGTTCCATCGTTATTAGAAGGCCCTGAACGTTACAATTAACTATCATTTTTGCGTCGGATACGAAAATCTAGACTCACAGGAGAACGACCATAAGGTGCCGGAGGCAGCATTAGACCCTTGGAGACAAGTCGGCTGGAGGACGGTGTATTCGATCGCGACGCAATTTGAGTGTCCCATCGTCATTAGGAGGCCCTAAATGTTACAATTAACTATCAGTTATGTGTCGGAATGGAAAATAGATATTCACAGGAGAAGGATCATATTGTGCCCGAGACAGCAATAGACCCTTGGAGACAAGTCGGCTGGAGGACGGTGTATTGGATCGCGACGCAATTTGAGTGTTCCATCGTCATTAGGAGGCCCTAAACGTTACAATTAACTATCATTTTTGCGTCGGATTTGATAATCTAAACTCACAGGGGAACGACCATACGGTGCCCGAGGCAGCTATTGACCCTTGGAGACAAGTCGGTTGGAGGACGATGTATTGGATCGCGACGCAAAATGAGTGTTCCATTGTCATTACAAGGCCCTGAACGTTACAATTAACTATCATTTTTGCGTCGGATTCGAAAATCTAGACTCACAGGAGAACGACCATAAGGTGCCCGAGGCAGCAATAGACCCTTGGAGACAAGTCGGCTGGAGGCCGATGTATTGAGTCTCGACGCAATTTGAGTGTTCCATCGGCATTACGAGGCCCTGAACGTTAAAATTAACTATCATTTTTGCGTCGGATTCGAAAATCTACTCACAGGAGAAGTTCATACGGTGCTCAAGACATCAATATCCCCTTGGAGACAATTCCGCTGGAGGCCGATGTATTGAATCTCGACGCAATTTGAGAGTTCCATCGGCATTAGGAGGCCATTAACGTTACAATTAACTATCATTTTTGCGTCGGATTCTAAAATCTAGACTTTCAAGAGAACGACCATAAGGTGCCCGAGGCAGCATTAGACCCTTGGAGACAAATCGGCTGGAGGACGATGTATTGAATCTCGACGCAATTTGAGAGTTCTATCGTCATCAGGAGGCGCTGAACGTTACTATTCACTATCACTTTTGCGTCGGATTCGAAAATCTAGACTTACAGGAGAAGGATCATATGGTGCCCGAGGCAGCAACAGACCCTTGGAGACAAGTCGGCTGGAGGCCGATGTATTGAATATCGACGCAATTTGAGTGTTCCATCGTCATTAGGAGGCCCTAAACGTTACAATGTACTATAATTTTTGCGTCGGATTCGATAATCTAAACTCACAGGAGAACGACCATAAGGTGCCCGAGGCAGCATTAGACCCTTGGAGACAAGTCGGCTGGACAACGATGTATTGAATCTCGACGCAATTTGAGTGTTCCATCGTCATTACAAGGCCCTGAACGTTACAGTTAACTATCATTTTTGCGTCGGATTCGAAAACCTAGACTCACAGGACAACGACCATAAGGTGCCCGAGGCAGCAATAGACCCCTGGAGACAAGTCGGCTGGAGACCGATGTATTGAATATCGACGCAATTTGAGTGTTCCATCGGCATTAGGAGGCCCTGAACGTTATAATTAACTATCATTTTTGCGTCGGATTCGATAATCTAAACTCACAGGAGAACGACCATAGGGTGCCCGAGGCAGCAATAGACCCTTGGAGGCAAGTCGGATGGAGGCCGATGTATTGAATCTCGACGCAATTTGAGTGTTCCATCGTCATTACAAGGCCCTGAACGTTACAATTAACTATCATTTTTGCGTCGGATTCGAAAATCTAGACTCACAGGAGAACGTCCATAAGGTGCCCGAGGCAGCACTAGATCCTTGGAGACAAGTCGGCTGGAGGCCGATGTATTGAATCTCGACGCAATTTGAGTGTTCCATCGGCATTAGGAGGCCCTGAACGTTACAATTAACTATCATTTTTGCGTCGGGTTCGAAAATCTAGACTCACAGGAGAACGACCATGAGGTGTCCGAGGCAGCAATAGACCCTTGGAGACAAGTCGGCTGGAGGACGATGTATTGAATCTCGACGCAATTTGAGAGTTCCATCGTCATTAGGCGGCCCTGAACGTTACAATTAACTATCATTTTTGCGTCGGATTCGAAAATCTAGACTTACAAGAGAACGACCATAAGGTGCCCGAGGCATCAATAGACCCTTGGAGACAAGTCGGCTGGAGGACGATGTATTGAATCTCGACGTAATTTGAGTGTTCCATCGTCATTACATGGCCCTGAACGTTAACTATCATTTTTGCGTCGGATTCGAAAATCTACTCACAGGAGAAGTTCATACGGTGCTCAAGACATCAATATCCTCTTGGAGACAATTCCGCTGGAGGCCGATGTATTGAATCTCGACGCAATTTGAGAGTTCCATCGGCATTAGGAGGCCATTAACGTTACAATTAACTATCATTTTTGCGTCGGATTCTAAAATCTAGACTTACAAGAGAACGACCATAAGGTGCCCGAGGCAGCATTAGATCCTTGGAGACAAGTCGGCTGGAGGACGATGTATTGAATCTCGACGCAATTTGAGAGTTCTATCGTCATCAGGAGGCGCTGAACGTTACTATTCACTATCACTTTTGCGTCGGATTCGAAAATCTAGACTTACAGGAGAAGGATCATATGGTGCCCGAGGCAGCAACAGACCCTTGGAGACAAGTCGGCTGGAGGCCGATGTATTGAATATCGACGCAATTTGAGTGTTCCATCGTCATTAGGAGGCCCTAAACGTTACAATTTACTATAATTTTTGCGTCGATTTCGATAATCTAAACTCACAGGAGAACGATCATAAGGTGCCCGAGGCAGCATTAGACCCTTGGAGACAAGTCGGCTGGAGGACGATGTATTGAATCTCGACGCAATTTGAGTGTCCCATCGTCATTACAAGGCCCTAAACGTTACAATTAACTATCATTTTTGCGTCAGATTCGATAATCTAAACTCACAGGAGAACGACCATAAGGTGCCCGAGGCAGCAACAGACCCTTGGAGACAAATCGGCGGGAGGCCGATGTATTGAATCTCGACGCAATTTGAGTGTTCCATCGTCATTACAAGGCCCTGAACGTTACAGTTAACTATCATTTTTGCGTCGGATTCGAAAACCTAGACTCACAGGACAACGACCATAAGGTGCCCGAGGCAGCAATAGATCCCTGGAGACAAGTCGGCTGGAGGCCGATGTATTGAATATCGACGCAATTTGAGTTTTCCATCGGCATTAGGAGGCCCTGAACGTTATAATTAACTATCATTTTTGCGTCGGATTCGATAATCTAAACTCACAGGAGAACGACCATAGGGTGCCCAAGGCAGCAATAGACCCTTGGAGACAAGTCGGCTGGAGGCCGATGTATTGAATCTCGACGCAATTTGAGTGTTCCATCGTCATTACAAGGCCATGAACGTTACAATTAACTATCATTTTTGCGTCGGATTCGACAATCTAGACTAACAGGAGAACGACCATAAGGTGCCCGAGGCCGCACTAGACCCTTTGAGACAAGTCGGCTGGAGGCCGATGTATTGAATCTCGACGCAATTTGAATGTTCCATCGGCATTAGGAGGCCCTGAACGTTACAATTAACTATCATTTTTGCGTCGGGTTCGAAAATCTAGACTCACAGGAGAACGACCATAAGGTGTCCGAGGCAGCAATAGACCCTTGGAGACAAGTCGGCTGGAGGACGATGTATTGAATCTCGACGCAATTTGAGAGTTCCATCGTCATTAGGCGGCCCTGAACGTTACAATTAACTATCATTTTTGCGTCGGATTCGAAAATCTAGACTTACAAGAGAACGACCATAAGGTGCCCGAGGCATCAATAGACCCTTGGAGACAAGTCGGCTGGAGGACGATGTATTGAATCTCGACGGAATTTGAGAGTTCCATCGTCATTAGGCGGCCCTGAACGTTACAATTAACTATCATTTTTGCGTCAGATTCGATAATCTAAACTCACAGGAGAACGACCATAAGGTGCCCGAGGCATCAATAGACCCTTGGAGACAAGTCGGCTGGAGGACGATGTATTGAATCTCGACGCAATTTGAGAGTTCTATCGTCATCAGGAGGCGCTGAACGTTACTATTCACTATCACTTTTGCGTCGGATTCGAAATTCTAGACTTACAGGAGAAGGATCATATGGTGCCCGAGGCAGCAACAGACCCTTGGAGACAAGTCGGCTGGAGGCCGATGCATTGAATATCGACGCAATTTGAGTGTTCCATCGTCATTAGGAGGCCCTAAACGTTACAATTTACTATAATTTTTGCGTCGGATTCGATAATCTAAACTCACAGGAGAACGACCATAAGGTGCCCGAGGCAGCATTAGACCCTTGGAGACAAGTCGGCTGGAGGACGATGTATTGAATCTCGACGCAATTTGAGTGTTCCATCGTCATTACAAGGCCCTGAACGTTACAGTTAACTATCATTTTTGCGTCGGATTCGAAAACCTAGACTCACAGGACAACGACCATAAGGTGCCCGAGGCAGCAATAGACCCCTGGAGACAAGTCGGCTGGAGACCGATGTATTGAATATCGACGCAATTTGAGTGTTCCATCGGCATTAGGAGGCCCTGAACGTTATAATTAACTATCATTTTTGCGTCGGATTCGATAATCTAAACTCACAGGAGAACGACCATAGGGTGCCCGAGGCAGCAATAGACCCTTGGAGACAAGTCGGATGGAGGCCGATGTATTGAATCTCGACGCAATTTGAGTGTTCCATCGTCATTACAAGGCCCTGAACGTTACAATTAACTATCATTTTTGCGTCGGATTCGTAAATCTAGATTCACAGGAGAACGTCCATAAGGTGCCCGAGGCAGCACTAGACCCTTGGAGACAAGTCGGCTGGAGGCCGATGTTTTGAATCTCGACGCAATTTGAGTGTTCCATCGGCATTAGGAGGCCCTGAACGTTACAATTAACTATCATTTTTGCGTCGGGTTCGAAAATCTAGACTCACAGGAGAACGACCATAAGGTGTCCGAGGCAGCAATAGACCCTTGGAGACAAGTCGGCTGGAGGACGATGTATTGAATCTCGACGCAATTTGAGAGTTCCATCGTCATTAGGCGGCCCTGAACGTTACAATTAACTATCATTTTTGCGTCGGATTCGAAAATCTAGACTTACAAGAGAACGACCATAAGGTGCCCGAGGCATCAATAGACCCTTGGAGACAAGTCGGCTGGAGGACGATGTATTGAATCTCGACGTAATTTGAGTGTTCCATCGTCATTACATGGCCCTGAACGTTAAAATTAACTATCATCTTTGCGTCGGATTCGAAAATCTACTCACAGGAGAAGTTCATACGGTGCTCAAGACATCAATATCCTCTTGGAGACAATTCCGCTGGAGGCCGATGTATTGAATCTCGACGCAATTTGAGAGTTCCATCGGCATTAGGAGGCCATTAACGTTACAATTAACTATCATTTTTGCGTCGGATTCTAAAATCTAGACTTACAAGAGAACGACCATAAGGTGCCCGAGGCAGCATTAGACCCTTGGAGACAAGTCGGCTGGAGGACGATGTATTGAATCTCGACGCAATTTGAGAGTTCTCTCGTCATCAGGAGGCGCTGAACGTTACTATTCACTATCACTTTTGCGTCGGATTCGAAAATCTAGACTTACAGGAGAAGGATCATATGGTGCCCGAGGCAGCAACAGACCCTTGGAGACAAGTCGGCTGGAGGCCGATGTATTGAATATCGACGCAATTTGAGTGTTCCATCGTCATTAGGAGGCCCTAAACGTTACAATTTACTATAATTTTTGCGTCGATTTCGATAATCTAAACTCACAGGAGAACGACCATAAGGTGCCCGAGGCAGCATTAGACCCTTGGAGACAAGTCGGCTGGAGGACGATGTATTGAATCTCGACGCAATTTGAGTGTCCCATCGTCATTACAAGGCCCTAAACGTTACAATTAACTATCATTTTTGCGTCAGATTCGATAATCTAAACTCACAGGAGAACGACCATAAGGTGCCCGAGGCAGCAACAGACCCTTGGAGACAAGTCGGCGGGAGGCCGATGTATTGAATCTCGACGCAATTTGAGTGTTCCATCGTCATTACAAGGCCCTGAACGTTACAGTTAACTATCATTTTTGCGTCGGATTCGAAAACCTAGACTCACAGGACAACGACCATAAGGTGCCCGAGGCAGCAATAGATCCCTGGAGACAAGTCGGCTGGAGGCCGATGTATTGAATATCGACGCAATTTGAGTGTTCCATCGGCATTAGGAGGCCCTGAACGTTATAATTAACTATCATTTTTGCGTCGGATTCGATAATCTAAACTCACAGGAGAACGACCATAGGGTGCCCAAGGCAGCAATAGACCCTTGGAGACAAGTCGGCTGGAGGCCGATGTATTGAATCTCGACGCAATTTGAGTGTTCCATCGTCATTACAAGGCCCTGAACGTTACAATTAACTATCATTTTTGCGTCGGATTCGAAAATCTAGACTCACAGGAGAACGACCATAAGGTGCCCGAGGCCGCACTAGACCCTTGGAGACAAGTCGGCTGGAGGCCGATGTATTGAATCTCGACGCAATTTGAATGTTCCATCGGCATTAGGAGGCCCTGAACGTTACAATTAACTATCATTTTTGCGTCGGGTTCGAAAATCTAGACTCACAGGAGAACGACCATAAGGTGTCCGAGGCAGCAATAGACCCTTGGAGACAAGTCGGCTGGAGGACGATGTATTGAATCTCGACGCAATTTGAGAGTTCCATCGTCATTAGGCGGCCCTGAACGTTACAATTAACTATCATTTTTGCGTCAGATTCGATAATCTAAACTCACAGGAGAACGACCATAAGGTGCCCGAGGCATCAATAGACCCTTGGAGACAAGTCGGCTGGAGGACGATGTATTGAATCTCGACGCAATTTGAGAGTTCTATCGTCATCAGGAGGCGCTGAACGTTACTATTCACTATCACTTTTGCGTCGGATTCGAAATTCTAGACTTACAGGAGAAGGATCATATGGTGCCCGAGGCAGCAACAGACCCTTGGAGACAAGTCGGCTGGAGGCCGATGTATTGAATATCGACGCAATTTGAGTGTTCCATCGTCATTAGGAGGCCCTAAACGTTACAATTTACTATAATTTTTGCGTCGGATTCGATAATCTAAACTCACAGGAGAACGACCATAAGGTTCCCGAGGCAGCAACAGACCCTTGGAGACAAGTCGGCGGGAGGCCGATGTATTGAATCTCGACGCAATTTGAGTGTTCCATCGTCATTACAAGGCCCTGAACGTTACAGTTAACTATCATTTTTGCGTCGGATTCGAAAACCTAGACTCACAGGACAACGACCATAAGGTGCCCAAGGCAGCAATAGACCCCTGGAGACAAGTCGGCTGGAGGCCGATGTATTGAATATCGACGCAATTTGAGTGTTCCATCGGCATTAGGAGGCCCTGAACGTTATAATTAACTATCATTTTTGCGTCGGATTTGATAATCTAAACTCACAGGAGAACGACCATAGGGTGCACGAGGCAGCAATAGACCCTTGGAGACAAGTCGGCTGGAGGCCGATGTATTGAATCTCGACGCAATTTGAGTGTTCCATCGTCATTACAAGGCCCTGAACGTTACAATTAACTATCATTTTTGCGTCGGATTCGAAAATCTAGACTCACAGGAGAACGACCATAAGGTGCCCGAGGCAGCACTAGACCCTTGGAGACAAGTCGGCTGGAGGCCGATGTATTGAATCTCGACGCAATTTGAGTGTTCCATCGGCATTAGGAGGCCCTGAACAATACAATTAACTATCATTTTTGCGTCGGGTTCGAAAATCTAGACTCACTGGAGAACGACCATAAGGTGTCCGAGGCAGCAATAGACCCTTGGAGACAAGTCGGCTGGAGGTCGATGTATTGAATCTCGACGCAATTTGAGAGTTCCATCGTCATTAGGCGGCCCTGAACGTTACAATTAACTATCATTTTTGCGTCGGATTCGAAAATCTAGACTTACAAGAGAACGACCATAAGGTGCCCGAGCATCAATAGACCCTTGGAGACAATTCGGCTGGAGGACGATGTATTGAATCTCGACGCAATTTGAGAGTTCCATCGTCATTAGGAGGCTCTGAACGTTAAAATTAACTATCATTTTTGCGTCGGATTCGATAATCTAAACTCACAGGAGCACGACCATACGGTGCCCGAGGCAGCAACAGACCCTTGGAGACAAGTCGGCTGGAGGACGATGTATTGAATCTCGACGCAATTTGAGTGTTCCATCGTCATTACAAGGCCCTGAACGTTACAATTAACTATCATTTTTGCGTCGGATTCAAAAATCTAGACTCACAGGAGAACGACCATAAGGTGCCCGAGGCATCAATAGACCCTTGGAGACAAGTCGGCTGGAGGATGATGTATTGGATCGCGACGCAATTTGAGTCTTCTATCGTCATTAGGAGGCGCTGAACGTTACAATTCACTATCATTTATGCGTCGGATTCGAAAATCTAGACTCACAGGAGAGGCTGCGATATCCCCTTGGAGACAAGTCGGCTGGAGGCCGATGTATTGGATCGCGACGCAATTTGAGTGTTCCATCGTCATTAGGAGGCCCTGAATGTTACAATTAACTATCAGTTATGTGTCGGAATGGAAAATAGATACTCACAGGAGAAGGATCATATTGTGCCCGAGACAGCAATATCCCCTTGGAGACAAGTCTGCTGGAGGCCGATGTATTGAATCTTGACGCAATTTGAGTGTTCCATCGGCATAAGGAGGCCCTGAACGTTAAAATTAAGGATCATTTTTGCGTCGGATTCGAAAATCTAGACTCACAGGAGAAAGATCATATTCTGCCCGAGTCAGCATTAGACCCTTGGAGAAAAGTCGGCTGGAGGACGATGTATTGGATCGCGACGCAATTTGAGTGTTCCATCGTCATTAGGAGGCCCTGAATGTTACAATTAACTATCAGTTTTTCGTCGGATTCGAAAATCTAGACTCACAGCAGACGAACCATTTGGTGCCCGAGGCAGCAATATCCCCTTGGAGACAAATCGGCTGGAGGACGATGTATTGAATCCCGACGCAATTTGAGTCTTCTATCGTCATTAGAAGGCGCTGAACGTTACAATTCACTATCATTTTTGCGTCGGATTCGAAAATCTAGACTCACAGGAGAAGGATCATATTGTGCCCGAGACAGCAATATCCCCTTGGAGACAAATCGGCTGGAGGACGATGTATTGAATCTCGATGCAATTTGAGTGTCCGATCGTCATTAGGAGGCCCTAAACGTTACAATTAACTATCATTTTTGCGTCGGATTCGATAATCTAAACTCACAGGGGAACGACCATACGGTGCCCGAGGCAGCCATTGACCCTTGGAGACAAGTCGGTCTGAGGACGATGTATTGGATCGCGACGCAAAATGAGTGTTCCATCGTCATTAGGAGGCCCTGAATGTTACAATTAACTATCAGTTTTTCGTCGGATTCGAAAATCTAAACTCACAGGAGAACGACCATAAGGTGCCCGAGGCAGCAATAGACCGTTGGAGACAAGTCGGCTGGAGGCCGATGTATTGAATCTCGACGCAATTTGAGTGTTCCATCGTCATCACAAGGACCTGAACCTTACAATTAACTATCAGTTTCGCGTCGGATTCGTAAATCTACTCACAGGAGAAGTTCATACGGTGCTCGAGACAGCAATATACCCCTTGGAGACAAATCTCCTGGAGGACGATGTATTGAATCTCGACGCAATTTGAGTCTTCTATCGTCATTAGGAGGCGCCGAACGTTACTATTCACTATCATTTATGCGTCGGATTCGAAAATCTAGACTTACAGGAGAAGGATCATATGGTGCCCGAGGCAGCAACAGACCCTTGGAGACTAGTCGGCTGGAGGCCGATCTATTGAATATCGACGCAATTTGAGTGTTCCATCGTCATTAGGAGGCCCTAAACGTTACAATTAACTATAATGTTTGCGTCGGATTCGATAATCTAAACTCACAGGAGAACGACCATAAGGTGCCCGAGGCAGCATTAGACCCATGGAGACAAGTCGGCTGAAGGACGATGTATTGAATCTCGACGCAATTTGAGTGTCCCATCGTCATTACAAGGCCCTAAACGTTACAATTAACTATCATTTTTGCGTCGGATTCGACAATCTAAACTCACAGGAGAACGACCATAAGGTGCCCGATGCAGCAACAGACCCTTGGAGACAAGTCGGCGGGAGGCCGATGTATTGAATCTCGACGCAATTTGAGTGTTCCATCGTCATTAGGCGGCCCTGAACGTTACAATTAACTATCATTTTTGCGTCGGATTCGAAAATCTAGACTTACAAGAGAACGACCATAAAGTGCCCCAGGCAGCATTAGATCCTTGGAGACAAGTCGGCTGGAGGACGATGTATTGGATCGCGACGCAATTTGAGCGTTCCATCGTCATTAGGAGGCCCTGAATGTTACAATTAACTATCATTTTTGCGTCGGAATCGAAAATCTAGACTCACAGGAGAACGACCATAAGGTGCCCGAGGCAGCAATAGACCCTTGGAGACAAGTCGGCTGGAGGCCGATGTATTGAATCTCGACGCAATTTGAGTGTTCCATCGGCATTAGGAGGCCCTGAACGTTAAAATTAACTATCATTTATGCGCCGGATTCGATAATCTAAACTCACAGGAGAACGACCATACGGTGCCCGAGGCAGCAACAGACCCTTGGAGACAAGTCGGCTGGAGGCCGATGTATTGAATCTCGACGCAATTTGAGTGTTCCATCGGCATTAGGAGGCCCTGAACGTTAAAATTAACGATCATTTTTGCGTCGGATTCGATAATCTAAACTCACAGGAGAACGACCATACGGTGCCCGAGGCAGCAACAGACCCTTGGAGACAAGTCGGCTGGAGGACGATGTATTGAATCTCGACGCAATTTGAGTGTTCCATCGTCATTACAAGGCCCTGAACGTTACAAATAACTATCATTTTTGCGTCGGATTCGAAAATCTAGACTCACAGGAGAAAGATCATATTGTGCCCGAGACAGCAATATCCCCTTGGAGACAAGTCGGCTGGAGGGCGATGTATTGAATCTCGACGCAATTTGAGTGTTCCATCGTCATTACAAGGCCCTGAACGTTACAATTAACTATGATTATTGCGTCGGATTCGAAAATCTAGACTCACAGGATAACGACCATTAGGTGCCCGAGGCAGCAATAGACCGTTGGAGACAAGTCGGCTGGAGGCCGATTTATTGAATCTCGACGCAATTTGAGTGTTCCATCGGCATTAGGAGGCCCTGAACGTTACAATTAACTATCATTTTTGCGTCGGATTCGAAAATCTAGACTCACAGGAGAACGACCATAAGGTGCCCGAGGCAGCAATAGACCCTTGGAGACAAGTCGGCTGGTGGCCGATGTATTGAATCTCGACGCAATTTGAGTGGTTCATCGGCATTAGGAGGCCCTGAACGTTACAATTAACTATCATTTTTGCGTCGGATTCGATAATCTAAACTCACAGGAGAACGACCATAAGGTGCCCGAGGCAGCAACACACCCTTGGAGACAAGTCGGCTGAAGGACGATGTAATAAATCTCGACGCTATTTGAGTGTTCCATTGTCATTACAAGGCCCTGAACGTTACAATTAACTATCATTTTTGCGTCGGATTCGAAAATCGAGACTCACAGGAGAACGACCATAAGGTGCCCGAGGCAGCAATATACCATTGGAGACAAGTCGGCTGGAGGCCGATGTATTGAATCTCGACGCAATTTGAGTGTTCCATCGGCATTAGGAGGCCCTGAACGTTACAATTAACTATCATTTTTGCGTCGGATTCGATGATCTAAACTCACAGGAGAACGACCATAAGCTGCCCGAGGCAGCAACACACCCTTGGAGACAAGTCGGCTGAAGGACGATGTAATGAATCACGACGCAATTTGAGTGTTCCATTGTCATTACAAGGCCCTGAACGTCACAATTAACTATCATTTTTGCGTCGGATTCGAAAATCGAGACTCACAGGAGAACGACCATAAGGTGCCCGAGGCAGCAATAGACCCTTGGTGCCAAGTCGGCTGGAGGACGATGTATTGAATCTCGACGCAATTTGAGAGTTCCAACGTCATTAGGCGGCCCTGAACGTTACAATTAACTATCATTTTTGCGTCGGATTAGAAAATCTAGACTTACAAAACAACGACCATAAAGTGCCCGAGGCAGCATTAGATCCTTGGAGACAAGTCGGCTGGAGGACGATGTATTGGATGGCGACGCAATTTGAGTGTTCCTTCGTCATTAGGAGGCCCTGAGTGTTACAATTAACTATCAGTTTTTCGTCGGATTCGAAAATCTGGACTCACAGGAGAACGACCATAAGGTGCCTGAGGCAGCATCACCCTTGGAAACAAGTCGGCGGGAGGCCGATGTATAGAATCTCGACGCATTTTGAGTGTTCCATCGTCATTACAAGACCCTGAACGTTACAATTAACTATCATTTTTGCGTCGGATTCGAAAATCTAGACTTACAAAACAAAGACCATATACTGCCCGAGGCAGCATTAGATCCTTGGAGACAAGTCGGCTGGAGGACGATGTATTGGATGGCGACGCAATATGAGTGTTCCTTCGTCATTAGGAGGCTCTGAATGTTACAATTAACTATCAGTTTTTCGTCGGATTCGAAAATCTAGACTCACAGGAGAACGACCATAAGGTGCCTGAGGCAGCATCACCCTTGGAGACAAGTCGTTGTGAGGCCGATGTATTGAGTCTCGACGCAATTTGACTGTTCCATCGTCATTACAAAGCCCTGAACGTTACTATTAACTATCATTTTCGCGTCGGAATCGAAAATCTAGACTCACAGGAGAACTACCATAAGGTGCCCGAGGCAGCAATATACCCTTGGAAACAAGTCGGCTGGAGGCCGATGTATTGAATCTCGACGCAATTTGAGTTTTCCATCGGCATTAGGAGGCCCTGAACGTTACAATTAACTATCATTTTTGTGTCGGATTCGATAATCTAAACTCACAGGAGAACGACCATAAGGTGCCCGAGGCAGCAATAGACCCATGGAGACAAGTCGGCTCGAGGCCGATGTATTGAATCTCGACGCAATTTGAGTCTTCCATCGTCATTACAAGGCCCTGAACGTTACAATTAACAATCATTTTTGCGTCGGATTCGAAAATCTAGACTCACAGGAGAACGACCATAAGGTGCCCGAGGCAGCAATAGACCCTTGGAGACAAGTCGGCTGGAGGCCGATGTATTGAATCTCGACACAATTTGAGTGTTTCATCGGCATTAGGAGGCCCTGAACGTTATAATTAACTATCATTTTTGCGTCGGATTCGATAATCTAAACTCACAGGAGAACGACCATAAGGTGCCCGAGGCAGCAATAGACCCTTGGAGACAAGTCGGCTGGAGGCCGATGTATTGAATCTCGACGCAATTTGAGTGTTCCATCGTCATTAGGAGGCGCTGAACGTTACAATTAACTATCATTTTTGCGTCGGATTAGAAAATCTAGACTCACAGGAGAACGACCATAAGGTGCCCGAGGCAGCAATAGACCCTTGGAGACAAGTCGGCTGGAGGCCGATGTATTGAATGTCGACGCAATTTGAGTGTTCCATCGGCATTAGGAGGCCCTGAACGTTACAATTAACTATCATTTTTGCGTCGGATTCGAAAATCTAGACTCACAGGAGAACGACCATAAGGTGCCCGAGGCAGCAATAGACCCTTGGAGACAAGTCGGCTGGAGGCCGATGTATTGAATCTCGACGCAATTAGAGTGTTCCATCGTCATTACAAGGCCCTGAACGTTACAATTAACTATCATTTTTGCGTCGGATTCGAAAATCTAGACTCACAGGAGAACGACCATAAGGTGCCCGAGGCAGCAATAGACCCTTGGAGACAAGTCGGCTGGAGGACGATGTATTGAATCTCGACGCAATTTGAGAGTTCCAACGTCATTAGGCGGCCCTGAACGCTACAATTAACTATCATTTTTGCGTCGGATTCGAAAATCTAGACTTACATGAGAACGACCATAAAGTGCCCGAGGCAGCATGAGATCCTTGGAGACAAGTCGGCTGGAGGACGATGTATTGGATCGCGACGCAATTTGAGTGTTCCATCGTCATTAGGAGGCCCTGAATGTTACAATTAACTATCAGTTTTTCGTCGTATTCGAAAATCTAGACTCACAGCAGACGAACCATTTAGTGCCCGAGGCAGCAATATCCCCTTGGAGACAAGTCGGCTGGAGGACGATGTATTGAATCTCGACGCAATTTGAGTGTCCAATCGTCATTAGGAGGCCCTAAACGTTACAATTAACTATCATTTATGCGTCGGATTCGAAAATCTACTCACAGGAGAAGTTCATTCGGTGCTCGAGACAGCAATATCCCCTTCGAGACAAGTCCGCTGGAGGCCGATGTATTGAATCTCGACGAAATTTGAGAGTTCCATCGGCATTAGGAGGCCATGAACGTTACAATTAACTATCATTTTTGCGTCGGATTCGAAAATCTAGACTTTCAAGAGAACGACCATAAGGTGCCCGAGGCAGCATTAGACCCTTGGAGACAAGTCGGCTGGAGGACGATGTATTGAATCTCGACGCAATTTGAAAGTTCTATCGTCATCAGGAGGCGCTGAACGTTACTATTCACTATCACTTTTGCGTCGGATTCGATAATCTAGACTCACAGGAGAACGACCATAAGGTGCCCGAGGCAGCATTAGCCCCTTGGAGACAAGTCGGCTGGAGGACGATGTATTGAATCTCGTCGCAATTTGAGTGTCCCATCGTCATTACAAGGCCCTAAACGTTACAATTAACTATCATTTTTGCGTCGGATTCGATAATCTAAACTCACAGGAGAACGACCATAAGGTGCCCGAGGCAGCAACACCCTTGGAGACAAGTCGGCGGGAGGCCGATGTATTGAATCCCGACGCAATTTGAGTGTTCCATCGTCATTACATGGCCCTGAACGTTACAATTAACTATCATTTTTGCGTCGGATTCGAAAATCTAGACTCACAGGAGAACGACCATAAGGTGCCCGAGGCAGCAATATACCATTGGAGACAAGTCGGCTGGAGGCCGATGTATTGAATCTCGACGCAATTTGAGTGTTCCATCGGCATTAGGAGGCCCTGAACGTTACAATTAACTATCATTTTTGCGTCGGATTCGATGATCTAAACTCACAGGAGAACGACCATAAGCTGCCCGAGGCAGCAACACACCCTTGGAGACAAGTCGGCTGAAGGACGATGTAATGAATCACGACGCAATTTGAGTGTTCCATTGTCATTACAAGGCCCTGAACGTCACAATTAACTATCATTTTTGGGTCGGATTCGAAAATCGAGACTCACAGGAGAACGACCATAAGGTGCCCGAGGCAGCAATAGACCCTTGGAGCCAAGTCGGCTGGAGGACGATGTATTGAATCTCGACGCAATTTGAGAGTTCCAACGTCATTAGGCGGCCCTGAACGTTACAATTAACTATCATTTTTGCGTCGGATTAGAAAATCTAGACTTACAAAACAACGACCATAAAGTGCCCGAGGCAGCATTAGATCCTTGGAGACAAGTCGGCTGGAGGACGATGTATTGGATGGCGACGCAATTTGAGTGTTCCTTCGTCATTAGGAGGCCCTGAGTGTTACAATTAACTATCAGTTTTTCGTCGGATTCGAAAATCTGGACTCACAGGAGAACGACCATAAGGTGCCTGAGGCAGCATCACCCTTGGAAACAAGTCGGCGGGAGGCCGATGTATTGAATCTCGACGCATTTTGAGTGTTCCATCGTGATTACAAGACCCTGAACGTTACAATTAACTATCATTTTTGCGTCGGATTCGAAAATCTAGACTTACAAAACAAAGACCATATACTGCCCGAGGCAGCATTAGATCCTTGGAGACAAGTCGGCTGGAGGACGATGTATTGGATGGCGACGCAATATGAGTGTTCCTTCGTCATTAGGAGGCTCTGAATGTTACAATTAACTATCAGTTTTTCGTCGGATTCGAAAATCTAGACTCACAGGAGAACGACCATAAGGTGCCTGAGGCAGCATCACCCTTGGAGACAAGTCGTTGTGAGGCCGATGTATTGAGTCTCGACGCAATTTGACTGTTCCATCGTCATTACAAAGCCCTGAACGTTACTATTAACTATCATTTTCGCGTCGGAATCGAAAATCTAGACTCACAGGAGAACTACCATAAGGTGCCCGAGGCAGCAATATACCCCTGGAGACAAGTCGGCTGGAGGCCGATGTATTGAATCTCGACGCAATTTGAGTTTTCCATCGGCATTAGGAGGCCCTGAACGTTACAATTAACTATCATTTTTGCGTCGGATTCGATAATCTAAACTCACAGGAGAACGACCATAAGGTGCCCGAGGCAGCAATAGACCCATGGAGACAAGTCGGCTCGAGGCCGATGTATTGAATCTCGACGCAATTTGAGTCTTCCATCGTCATTACAAGGCCCTGAACGTTACAATTAACAATCATTTTTGGGTCGGATTCGAAAATCTAGACTCACAGGAGATTGACCATAAGGTGCCCGAGGCAGCAATAGACCCTTGGAGACAAGTCGGCTGGAGGCCGATGTATTGAATCTCGACACAATTTGAGTGTTTCATCGGCATTAGGAGGCCCTGAACGTTATAATTAACTATCATTTTTGCGTCGGATTCGATAATCTAAACTCACAGGAGAACGACCATAAGGTGCCCGAGGCAGCAATAGACCCTTGGAGACAAGTCGGCTGGAGGCCGATGTATTGAATCTCGACGCAATTTGAGTGTTCCATCGTCATTAGGAGGCGCTGAACGTTACAATTAACTATCATTTTTGCGTCGGATTAGAAAATCTAGACTCACAGGAGAACGACCATAAGGTGCCCGAGGCAGCAATAGACCCTTGGAGACAAGTCGGCTGGAGGCCGATGTATTGAATGTCGACGCAATTTGAGTGTTCCATCGGCATTAGGAGGCCCTGAACGTTACAATTAACTATCATTTTTGCGTCGGATTCGAAAATCTACACTCACAGGAGAACGACCATAAGGTGCCCGAGGCAGCAATAGACCCTTGGAGACAAGTCGGCTGGAGGCCGATGTATTGAATCTCGACGCAATTAGAGTGTTCCATCGTCATTACAAGGCCCTGAACGTTACAATTAACTATCATTTTTGCGTCGGATTCGAAAATCTAGACTCACAGGAGAACGACCATAAGGTGCCCGAGGCAGCAATAGACCCTTGGAGACAAGTCGGCTGGAGGACGATGTATTGAATCTCGACGCAATTTGAGAGTTCCAACGTCATTAGGCGGCCCTGAACGCTACAATTAACTATCATTTTTGCGTCGGATTCGAAAATCTAGACTTACAAGAGAACGACCATAAAGTGCCCGAGGCAGCATGAGATCCTTGGAGACAAGTCGGCTGGAGGACGATGTATTGGATCGCGACGCAATTTGAGTGTTCCATCGTCATTAGGAGGCCCTGAATGTTACAATTAACTATCAGTTTTTCGTCGTATTCGAAAATCTAGACTCACAGCAGACGAACCATTTAGTGCCCGAGGCAGCAATATCCCCTTGGAGACAAGTCGGCTGGAGGACGATGTATTGAATCTCGACGCAATTTGATTGTCCAATCGTCATTAGGAGGCCCTAAACGTTACAATTAACTATCATTTATGCGTCGGATTCGAAAATCTACTCACAGGAGAAGTTCATTCGGTGCTCGAGACAGCAATATCCCCTTCGAGACAAGTCCGCTGGAGGCCGATGTATTGAATCTCGACGAAATTTGAGAGTTCCATCGGCATTAGGAGGCCATGAACGTTACAATTAACTATCATTTTTGCGTCGGATTCGAAAATCTAGACTTTCAAGAGAACGACCATAAGGTGCCCGAGGCAGCATTAGACCCTTGGAGACAAGTCGGCTGGAGGACGATGTATTGAATCTCGACGCAATTTGAAAGTTCTATCGTCATCAGGAGGCGCTGAACGTTACTATTCACTATCATTTTTGCGTCGGATTCGAAAATCTAGACTCACAGGAGAACGACCATAAGGTGCCCGAGGCAGCATTAGCCCCTTGGAGACAAGTCGGCTGGAGGACGATGTATTGAATCTCGTCGCAATTTGAGTGTCCCATCGTCATTACAAGGCCCTAAACGTTACAATTAACTATCATTTTTGCGTCGGATTCGATAATCTAAACTCACAGGAGAACGACCATAAGGTGCCCGAGGCAGCAACACCCTTGGAGACAGGTCGGCGGGAGGCCGATGTATTGAATCCCGACGCAATTTGAGTGTTCCATCGTCATTACATGGCCCTGAACGTTACAATTAACTATCATTTTTGCGTCGGATTCGAAAATCTAGACTCACAGGAGAACGACCATAAGGTGCCCGAGGCAGCATTTGACCCTTGGAGACAAGTCGGCTGGTGGCCGATGTATTGAATCTCGACGCAATTTGAGTGTTCCATCGGCATTAGGAAGCCCTGAACGTTACAATTAACTATCAATTTTGCGTCGGATTCGAAAATCTAGACTTACAAGAGAACGACCATAAAGTGCCCGAGGCAGCATTAGACCCTTGGAGAGATGTCGGCTTGCGGACGATGTATTGGATCGCGACGCAATTTGAGTGTTCCATCGTCATTAGGAGGCCCTGAATGTTACAAATAACTATCAGTTTTTCGTCGGATTCGAAAATCTAGACTCACAGCAGTCGAACCATTTGGTGCCCGAGGCAGCAATATCCCCATGGAGACAAATCGGCTGGAGGACGTTGTATTGAATCCCGACGCAATTTGAGTCTTCTATCGTCATTAGGAGGCGCTGAACGTTACAATTCACTATCATTTTTGCGTCGGATTCGAAAATGTAGACTCACAGGAGAAGGATCATATTGTGCCCGAGACAGCAATATCCCCTTGGACACAAGTCGGCTGGAGGACGATGTATTGAATCTCGACGCAATTTGAGTGTCCCATCTTCATTAGGAGGCCCTGAACGTTACAATTACCTATCATTTTTGCGTCGGATTCGATTATCTAAACTCACAGGGGAACGACCATACGGTGCCGACCCTTGGAGACAAGTCGGTTGGAGGACGATGTATTGGATCGCGACGCAAAATGAGTGTTCCATCGTCATTAGGAGGCCCTGAATGTTACAATTAACTATCAGTTTTTCGTCGGATTCGAAAATCTAAACTCACAGGAGAACGCCCATAAGGTGCCCGAGGCAGGAATAGACCGTTGGAGACAAGTCGGCTGGAGGCCGATGTATTGAATCTCGACGCAATTTGAGTGTTCCATCGTCGTTACAAGGCCCTGAACCTTACAATTAACTATCAGTTTCGCGTCGGATTCGAAAATCTACTCACAGGAGAAGTTCATACGGTGCTGGAGACAGCAATATACCCCTTGGAGACAAATCGGCTGGAGGATGATGTATTGAATCTCGACGCAATTTGAGTCTTCTATCGTCATTAGGAGGCGCTGAACGTTACAATTCACTATCATTTTTGCGTCGGATTCGAAAATCTAGACTCACAGGAGAAGGATCATATTGTGCCCGAGACAGCAATATCCCCTTGGAGACAAGTCGGGTGGAGGACGATGTATTGAATCTCGACGCAATTTGAGTGTCCCATCGACTTTAGGAGGCCCTAAACGATACAATTAACTATCATTTTTGCGTCGGATTCGATAATCTAAACTCACAGGGGAACGACAATACGGTGACCGAGGCAGCTATTGACCCTTGGAGACAAGTCGGTTGGAGGACGATGTATTGGATCGCGACGCAAAATGAGTGTCCCATCGTCATTAGAAGGCCCTGAACGTTACAATTAACTATCATTTATGCGTCGGATTCGAAATTCTAGTCACAGGAGAAGTTCATACGGTGCTCGAGACAGCAATATCCCCTTGGAGACAAGTCCGCTGGAGGCCGATGTATTGAATCTCGACGCAATTTGAGAGTTCCATCGGCATTAGGAGGCCATGAACGTTACAATTAACTATCATTTTTGCGTCGGATTCGAAAATCTAGACTTACAAGAGAACGACCATAAGGTGCCCGAGGTAGCATTAGACCCTTGGAGACAAGTCGGCTGGAGGACGATGTATTGAATCTCGACGCAATTTGAGTGTCCCATCGACATTACAAGGCCCTAAACATTACAATTAACTATCATTTTTGCGTCGGGTTCGAAAATCTAGACTTACAGGAGAACGACCATAAGGTGCCCGAGGCAGCAATAGACCCTTGGAGACAAGTCGGCTGGAGGACGATGAATTGAATCTCGACGCAATTAGAGAGTTCCATCGTCATTAGGCGGCCCTGAACGTTACAATTAACTATCATTTCTGCGTCGGATACGAAATCTAGACTCACAGGAGAACGACCATAAGGTGCCCGAGGCAGCAATTGACCCTTGGAGACAAGTCGGCTGGAGGATGATGTATTGAATCTCGACGCAATTTGATAGTTCCATCGTCATTAGGCGGCCCTGAACGTTACAATTAACTATCATTTTTGCGTCGGATTCGAAAATCTAGACTTACAAAACAAAGACCATATAGTGCCCGAGGCAGCATTAGATCCTTGGAGACAAGTCGGCTGGAGGACGATGTATTGAATCTCGACGCAATTTGAGTGGTTCATCGGCATTAGGAGGCCCTGAACGTTACAATTAACTATCATTTTTGCGTCGGATTCGATAATCTAAACTCACAGGAGAACGACCATAAGGTGCCCGAGGCAGCAATAGACACATGGAGACAAGTCGGCTGGAGGCCGATGTATTGAATCTCGACGCAATTTGAGTGTTCCATCGTCATTACAAGGCCCTGAACGTTACAATTAACTATCATTTTTGCGTCGGATTCGAAAATCTAGACTCACAGGAGAACGACCATAAGGTGCCCGAGGCAGCAATATACCCTTGGAGACAAGTCGGCTGGAGGCCGATGTATTGAATCTCGACGCAATTTGAGTTTTCCATCGGCATTAGGAGGCCCTGAACGTTACAATTAACTATCATTTTTGCGTCGGATTCGATAATCTAAACTCACAGGAGAACGACCATAAGGTGCCCGAGGCAGCAATAGACACATGGAGACAAGTCGGCTGGAGGCCGATGTATTGAATCTCGACGCAATTTGAGTGTTCCATCGTCATTACAAGGCCCTGAACGTTACAATTAACTATCATTTTTGCGTCGGATTCGAAAATATAGACTCACAGGAGAACGACCATAAGCTGCCCGAGGCAGCAACAAACCCTTGGAGACAAGTCGGCTGGAGGACGATGTATTGAATCTCGACGCAATTTGAGTGTTCCATCGTCATTACAAGGCCCTGAACGTTACATCTAACTATCATTTTTGCGTCGGATTCGAAAATCTAAACTCACAGGTGAACGACCATAAGGTGCCCGAGGCAACAATAGACCCTTGGAGACAAGTCGGCTGGAGGACGATGTATTGGATCGCGACGCAATTTGAGTCTTCTATCGTCATTAGGAGGCGCTGAACGTTACAATTAACAATCATTTTTGCGTCGGATTCGAAAATCTAGACTCACAGGAGAAGGACCATGTGGTGCCCGAGGCAGCGATATCCCCTTGGAGACAAGACGGCTGGAGGCCGATGTATTGAATCTCGACGCAATTTGAGTGTTCCATCGTCATTACAAGGCCCTGAACGTTACAATTAACAATCATTTTTGCGTCGGATTCGAAAATCTAGACTCACAGGAGAACGACCATAAGGTGCCCGAGGCAGCAATAGACCCTTGGAGACAAGTCGGCTGGAGGCCGATGTATTGAATCTCGACGCAATTTGAGTGGTTCATCGGCATTAGGAGGCCCTGAACGTTACAATTAACTATCATTTTTGCGTCGGATTCGATAATCTAAACTCACAGGAGAACGACCATAAGGTGCCCGAGGCAGCAACACACCCTTGGAGACAAGTCGGCTGAAGGACGATGTAATGAATCTCGACGCAATTTGAGTGTTCCATTGTCATTACAAGGCCCTGAACGTTACAATTAACTATCATTTTTGCGTCGGATTCGAAAATCGAGACTCACAGGAGAACGACCATAAGGTGCCCGAGGCAGCAATATACCATTGGAGACAAGTCGGCTGGAGGCCGATGTATTGAATCTCGACGCAATTTGAGTGTTCCATCGGCATTAGGAGGCCCTGAACGTTACAATTAACTATCATTTTTGCGTCGGATTCGATGATCTAAACTCACAGGAGAACGACCATAAGCTGCCCGAGGCAGCAACACACCCTTGGAGACAAGTCGGCTGAAGGACGATGTAATGAATCACGACGCAATTTGAGTGTTCCATTGTCATTACAAGGCCCTGAACGTCACAATTAACTATCATTTTTGCGTCGGATTCGAAAATCGAGACTCACAGGAGAACGACCATAAGGTGCCCGAGGCAGCAATAGACCCTTGGAGCCAAGTCGGCTGGAGGACGATGTATTGAATCTCGACGCAATTTGAGAGTTTCAACGTCATTAGGCGGCCCTGAACGTTACAATTAACTATCATTTTTGCGTCGGATTAGAAAATCTAGACTTACAAAACAACGACCATAAAGTGCCCGAGGCAGCATTAGATCCTTGGAGACAAGTCGGCTGGAGGACGATGAATTGGATGGCGACGCAATTTGAGTGTTCCTTCGTCATTAGGAGGCCCTGAGTGTCACAATTAACTATCAGTTTTTCGTCGGATTCGAAAATCTGGACTCACAGGAGAACGACCATAAGGTGCCTGAGGCAGCATCACCCTTGGAAACAAGTCGGCGGGAGGCCGATGTATTGAATCTCGACGCATTTTGAGTGTTCCATCGTCATTACAAGACCCTGAACGTTACAATTAACTATCATTTTTGCGTCGGATTCGAAAATCTAGACTCACAGGAGAACGACCATAAGGTGCCCGAGGCAGCAATAGACCCTTGGAGACAAGTCGGCTGGAGGCCGATGTATTGAATCTCGACGCAATTTGAGTGTTCCATCGGCATTAGAAGGCCCTGAACGTTACAATTAACTATCATTTTTGCGTCGGGTTCGAAAATCTAGACTCACAGGAGAACGACCATAAGGTGCCCGAGGCAGCAATAGACCCTTGGAGACAAGTCGGCTGGAGGACGATGTATTGAATCTCGACGCAATTTGAGAGTTAGTTCGTCATTAGGCGGCCCTGAACGTTACAATTAACTATCATTTTTGCGTCGGATTCGAAAATCTAGACTTACAAGAGAACGACCATAAAGTGCCCGAGGCAGCATTAGATCCTTGGAGACAAGTCGGCTGGAGGACGATGTATTGAATCGCGACGCAATTTGAGTGTTCCATCGTCATTAGGAGGCCCTGAATGTTACAATTAACTATCATTTTTGCGTCGGATTCGAAAATCTATACTCACAGGGAGAACGACCATAAGGTGCCCGAGGCAACAATAGACCCTTGGAGACAAGTCGGCTGGAGGCCGTGTATTGAATCTCGGCGCAATTTGAGAGTTCCAACGTCATTAGGCGGCCCTGAACGTTATAATTAACTATCATTTTTGCGTCGGATTCGAAAATCTATACTCACAGGAGAACGACCATAAGGTGCCCGAGGCAGCAATAGACCCTTGGAGACAAGTCGGCTGGAGGACGATGAATTGAATCTCGACGCAATTAGAGAGTTCCATCGTCATTAGGCGGCCCTGAACGTTACAATTAACTATGATTTTTGCGTCGGATTCGAAAATCTAGACTCAGAGGAGAACGACCATTAGGTGCCCGAGGCAGCAATAGACCGTTGGAGACAAGTCGGCTGGAGGACGATGTATTGGATCGCGACGCAATTTGAGTCTTCTATCGTCATTAGGAGGCGCTGAACGTTACAATTCACTATCATTTTTGCGTCGGATTCGAAAATCTAGACTCACAGGAGAAGGACCATGTGGTGCCCGAGGCAGCGATATCCCCTTGGAGAGAAGTCGGCTGGAGGCCGATGTATTGAATCTCGACGCAATTTGAGTGTTCCATCGTCATTACAAGGCCCTGAACGTTACAATTAACTATCATTTTTGCGTCGGATTCGAAAATCTATACTCACAGGAGAACGACCATAAGGTGCCCGAGGCAACAATAGACCCTTGGAGACAAGTCGGCTGGAGGCCGTGTATTGAATCTCGGCGCAATTTGAGAGTTCCAACGTCATTAGGCGGCCCTGAACGTTATAATTAACTATCATTTTTGCGTCGGATTCGAAAATCTAGACTTACAAAACAAAGACCATATAGTGCCCGAGGCAGCATTAGATCCTTGGAGACAAGTCGGCTGGAGGACGATGTATTGGATGGCGACGCAATATGAGTGTTCCTTCGTCATTAGGAGGCTCTGAATGTTACAATTAACTATCAGTTTTTCGTCGGATTCGAAAATCTAGACTCACAGGAGAACGACCATAAGGTGCCTGAGGCAGCATCACCCTTGGAGACAAGTCGTTGTGAGGCCGATGTATTGAGTCTCGACGCAATTTGACTGTTCCATCGTCATTACAAAGCCCTGAACGTTACTATTAACTATCATTTTCGCGTCGGAATCGAAAATCTAGACTCACAGGAGAACTACCATAAGGTGCCCGAGGCAGCAATATACCCTTGGAGACAAGTCGGCTGGAGGCCGATGTATTGAATCTCGACGCAGTTTGAGTTTTCCATCGGCATTAGGAGGCCCTGAACGTTACAATTAACTATCATTTTTGCGTCGGATTCGATAATCTAAACTCACAGGAGAACGACCATAAGGTGCCCGAGGCAGCATTAGACCCATGGAGACAAGTCGGCTGGAGGCCGATGTATTGAATCTCGACGCAATTTGAGTCTTCCATCGTCATTACAAGGCCCTGAACGTTACAATTAACAATCATTTTTGCGTCAGATTCGAAAATCTAGACTCACAGGAGAACGACCATAAGGTGCCCGAGGCAGCAATAGACCCTTGGAGACAAGTCGGCTGGAGGACGATGAATTGAATCTCGACGCAATTAGAGAGTTCCATCGTCATTAGGCGGCCCTGAACGTTACAATTAACTATCATTTTTGCGTCGGATACGAAAATCTAGACTCACAGGAGAACGACCATAAGGTGCCCGAGGCAGCAATATACCCTTGGAGACAAGTCGGCTGGAGGATGATGTATTGAATCTCGACGCAATTTGAGAGTTCCATCGTCATTAGGCGGCCCTGAACGTTACAATTAACTATCATTTTTGCGTCGGATTCGAAAATCTAGACTTACAAAACAAAGACCATATAGTGCCCGAGGCAGCATTAGATCCTTGGAGACAAGTCGGCTGGAGGACGATGTATTGGATGGCGACGCAATTTGAGTGTTCCTTCGTCATTAGGAGGCTCTGAATGTTACAATTAACTATCAGTTTTTCGTCGGATTCGAAAATCTAGACTCACAGGAGAACGACCATAAGGTGCCTGAGGCAGCATCACCCTTGGAGACAAGTCGGTGTGAGGCCGATGTATTAAATCTCGACGCAATTTGACTGTTCCATCGTCATTACAAAGCCCTGAACGTTACAATTAACTATCATTTTTGCGTCGGAATCGAAAATCTAGACTCACAGGAGAACGACCATAAGGTGCCCGAGGCAGCAATATACCCTTGGAGACAAGTCGGCTGGAGGCCGATGTATTGAATCTCGACGCAATTTGAGTTTTCCATCGGCATTAGGAGGCCCTGAACGTTACAATTAACTATCATTTTTGCGTCGGATTCGATAATCTAAACTCACAGGAGAACGACCATAAGGTGCCCGAGGCAGCAATAGACACATGGAGACAAGTCGGCTGGAGGCCGATGTATTGAATCTCGACGCAATTTGAGTGTTCCATCGTCATTACAAGGCCCTGAACGTTACAATTAACTATCATTTTTGCGTCGGATTCGAAAATATAGACTCACAGGAGAACGACCATAAGCTGCCCGAGGCAGCAACAAACCCTTGGAGACAAGTCGGCTGGAGGACGATGTATTGAATCTCGACGCAATTTGAGTGTTCCATCGTCATTACAAGGCCCTGAACGTTACATCTAACTATCATTTTTGCGTCGGATTCGAAAATCTAAACTCACAGGTGAACGACCATAAGGTGCCCGAGGCAACAATAGACCCTTGGAGACAAGTCGTCTGGAGGATGATGTATTGGATCGCGACGCAATTTGAGTCTTCTATCGTCATTAGGAGGCGCTGAACGTTACAATTAACAATCATTTTTGCGTCGGATTCGAAAATCTAGACTCACAGGAGAAGGACCATGTGGTGCCCGAGGCAGCGATATCCCCTTGGAGACAAGTCGGCTGGAGGCCGATGTATTGAATCTCGACGCAATTTGAGTGTTCCATCGTCATTACAAGGCCCTGAACGTTACAATTAACAATCATTTTTGCGTCGGATTCGAAAATCTAGACTCACAGGAGAACGACCAAAAGGTGCCCGAGGCAGCAATAGACCCTTGGAGACAAGTCGGCTGGAGGCCGATGTATTGAATCTCGACGCAATTTGAGTGGTTCATCGGCATTAGGAGGCCCTGAACGTTACAATTAACTATCATTTTTGCGTCGGATTCGATGATCTAAACTCACAGGAGAACGACCATAAGCTGCCCGAGGCAGCAACACACCCTTGGAGACAAGTCGGCTGAAGGACGATGTAATGAATCACGACGCAATTTGAGTGTTCCATTGTCATTACAAGGCCCTGAACGTCACAATTAACTATCATTTTTGCGTCGGATTCGAAAATCGAGACTCACAGGAGAACGACCATAAGGTGCCCGAGGCAGCAATAGACCCTTGGAGCCAAGTCGGCTGGAGGACGATGTATTGAATCTCGACGCAATTTGAGAGTTCCAACGTCATTAGGCGGCCCTGAACGTTACAATTAACTATCATTTTTGCGTCGGATTAGAAAATCTAGACTTACAAAACAACGACCATAAAGTGCCCGAGGCAGCATTAGATCCTTGGAGACAAGTCGGCTGGAGGACGATGTATTGGATGGCGACGCAATTTGAGTGTTCCTTCGTCATTAGGAGGCCCTGAGTGTTACAATTAACTATCAGTTTTTCGTCGGATTCGAAAATCTGGACTCACAGGAGAACGACCATAAGGTGCCTGAGGCAGCATCACCCTTGGAAACAAGTCGGCGGGAGGCCGATGTATTGAATCTCGACGCATTTTGAGTGTTCCATCGTCATTACAAGACCCTGAACGTTACAATTAACTATCATTTTTGCGTCGGATTCGAAAATCTAGACTCACAGGAGAACGACCATAAGGTGCCCGAGGCAGCAATAGACCCTTGGAGACAAGTCGGCTGGAGGCCGATGTATTGAATCTCGACGCAATTTGAGTGTTCCATCGGCATTAGAAGGCCCTGAACGTTACAATTAACTATCATTTTTGCGTCGGATTCGAAAATCTAGACTTACAAGAGAACGACCATAAAGTGCCCGAGGCAGCATTAGATCCTTGGAGACAAGTCGGCTGGAGGACGATGTATTGAATCGCGACGCAATTTGAGTGTTCCATCGTCATTAGGAGGCCCTGAATGTTACAATTAACTATCATTTTTGCGTCGGGTTCGAAAATCTAGACTCACAGGAGAACGACCATAAGGTGCCCGAGGCAGCAATAGACCCTTGGAGACAAGTCGGCTGGAGGACGATGTATTGAATCTCGACGCAATTTGAGTTTTCCATCGGCATTAGGAGGCCCTGAACGTTACAATTAACTATCATTTTTGCGTCGGATTCGATAATCTAAACTCACAGGAGAACGACCATAAGGTGCCCGAGGCAGCAATAGACACATGGAGACAAGTCGGCTGGAGGCCGATGTATTGAATCTCGACGCAATTTGAGTGTTCCATCGTCATTACAAGGCCCTGAACGTTACAATTAACTATCATTTTTGCGTCGGATTCGAAAATATAGACTCACAGGAGAACGACCATAAGCTGCCCGAGGCAGCAACAAACACTTGGAGACAAGTCGGCTGGAGGACGATGTATTGAATCTCGACGCAATTTGAGTGTTCCATCGTCATTACAAGGCCCTGAACGTTACATCTAACTATCATTTTTGCGTCGGATTCGAAAATCTAAACTCACAGGTGAACGACCATAAGGTGCCCGAGGCAACAATAGACCCTTGGAGACAAGTCGGCTGGAGGCCGATGTATTGAATCTCGACGCAATTTGAGAGTTAGTTCGTCATTAGGCGGCCCTGAACGTTACAATTAACTATCATTTTTGCGTCGGATTCGAAAATCTAGACTTACGAGAGAACGACCATAAAGTGCCCGAGGCAGCATTAGATCCTTGGAGACAAGTCGGCTGGAGGACGATGTATTGAATCGCGACGCAATTTGAGTGTTCCATCGTCATTAGGAGGCCCTGAATGTTACAATTAACTATCATTTTTGCGTCGGGTTCGAAAATCTAGACTCACAGGAGAACGACCATAAGGTGCCCGAGGCAGCAATAGACCCTTGGAGACAAGTCGGCTGGAGGACGATGTATTGAATCTCGACGCAATTTGAGTGTTCCATCGGCATTAGGAGGCCCTGAATGTTAAAATTAACGATCATTTTTGCGTCGGATTCGATAATCTAAACTCACAGGAGAACGACCATACGGTGCCCGAGGCAGCAACAGACCCTTGGAGATACGTCGGCTGGAGGACGATGTATTGGATCTCGACGCAATTTGAGTGTTCCATCGTCATTACAAGGCCCTGAACGTTACAATTAACTATCATTTTTGCGTCGGATTCGAAAATCTAGACTCACAGGAGAAAGATCATATTGTGCCCGAGACAGCAATATCCCCTTGGAGACAAGTCGGCTGGAGGGCGATGTATTGAATCTCGACGCAATTTGAGTGTTCCATCGTCATTAGAAGGGCCTGAACGTTACAATTAACTATGATTTTTGCGTCGGATTCGAAAATCTAGACTCACAGGAGAACGACCATTAGGTGCCCGAGGCAGCAATAGACCGTTGGAGACAAGTCGGCTGGAGGACGATGTATTGGATCGCGACGCAATTTGAGTCTTCTATCGTCATTAGGAGGCGCTGAACGTTACAATTCACTATCATTTTTGCGTCGGATTCGAAAATCTAGACTCACAGGAGAAGGACCATGTGGTGCCCGAGGCAGCGATATCCCCTTGGAGAGAAGTCGGCTGGAGGCCGATGTATTGAATCTCGACGCAATTTGAGTGTTCCATCGTCATTACAAGGCCCTGAACGTTACAATTAACTATCATTTTTGCGTCGGATTCGAAAATCTATACTCACAGGAGAACGACCATAAGGTGCCCGAGGCAACAATAGACCCTTGGAGACAAGTCGGCTGGAGGCCGTGTATTGAATCTCGGCGCAATTTGAGAGTTCCAACGTCATTAGGCGGCCCTGAACGTTATAATTAACTATCATTTTTGCGTCGGATTCGAAAATCTAGACTTACAAAACAAAGACCATATAGTGCCCGAGGCAGCATTAGATCCTTGGAGACAAGTCGGCTGGAGGACGATGTATTGGATGGCGACGCAATATGAGTGTTCCTTCGTCATTAGGAGGCTCTGAATGTTACAATTAACTATCAGTTTTTCGTCGGATTCGAAAATCTAGACTCACAGGAGAACGACCATAAGGTGCCTGAGGCAGCATCACCCTTGGAGACAAGTCGTTGTGAGGCCGATGTATTGAGTCTCGACGCAATTTGACTGTTCCATCGTCATTACAAAGCCCTGAACGTTACTATTAACTATCATTTTCGCGTCGGAATCGAAAATCTAGACTCACAGGAGAACTACCATAAGGTGCCCGAGGCAGCAATATACCCTTGGAGACAAGTCGGCTGGAGGCCGATGTATTGAATCTCGACGCAGTTTGAGTTTTCCATCGGCATTAGGAGGCCCTGAAAGTTACAATTAACTATCATTTTTGCGTCGGATTCGATAATCTAAACTCACAGGAGAACGACCATAAGGTGCCCGAGGCAGCAATAGACCCATGGAGACAAGACGGCTGGAGGCCGATGTATTGAATCTCGACGCAATTTGAGTCTTCCATCGTCATTACAAGGCCCTGAACGTTACAATTAACAATCATTTTTGCGTCAGATTCGAAAATCTAGACTCACAGGAGAACGACCATAAGGTGCCCGAGGCAGCAATAGACCCTTGGAGACAAGTCGGCTGGAGGCCGATGTATTGAATCTCGACACAATTTGAGTGTTTCATCGGCATTAGGAGGCCCTGAACGTTATAATTAACTATCATTTTTGCGTCGGATTCGATAATCTAAACTCACAGGAGAACGACCATAAGGTGCCCGAGGCAGCAATAGACCCTTGGAGACAAGTCGGCTGGAGGCCGATGTATTGAATCTCGACGCAATTTGAGTGTTCCATCGTCATTAGGAGGCGCTGAACGTTACAATTAACTATCATTTTTGCGTCGGATTAGAAAATCTAGACTCACAGGAGAACGACCATAAGGTGCCCGAGGCAGCAATAGACCCTTGGAGACAAGTCGGCTGGAGGCCGATGTATTGAATGTCGACGCAATTTGAGTGTTCCATCGGCATTAGGAGGCCCTGAACGTTACAATTAACTATCATTTTTGCGTCGGATTCGAAAATCTAGACTCACAGGAGAACGACCATAAGGTGCCCGAGGCAGCAATAGACCCTTGGAGACAAGTCGGCTGGAGGCCGATGTATTGAATCTCGACGCAATTAGAGTGTTCCATCGTCATTACAAGGCCCTGAACGTTACAATTAACTATCATTTTTGCGTCGGATTCGAAAATCTAGACTCACAGGAGAACGACCATAAGGTGCCCCAGGCAGCAATAGACCCTTGGAGACAAGTCGGCTGGAGGACGATGTATTGAATCTCGACGCAATTTGAGAGTTCCAACGTCATTAGGCGGCCCTGAACGCTACAATTAACTATCATTTTTGCGTCGGATTCGAAAATCTAGACTTACAAGAGAACGACCATAAAGTGCCCGAGGCAGCATGAGATCCTTGGAGACAAGTCGGCTGGAGGACGATGTATTGGATCGCGACGCAATTTGAGTGTTCCATCGTCATTAGGAGGCCCTGAATGTTACAATTAACTATCAGTTTTTCGTCGTATTCGAAAATCTAGACTCACAGCAGACGAACCATTTAGTGCCCGAGGCAGCAATATCCCCTTGGAGACAAGTCGGCTGGAGGACGATGTATTGAATCTCGACGCAATTTGAGTGTCCAATCGTCATTAGGAGGCCCTAAACGTTACAATTAACTATCATTTATGCGTCGGATTCGAAAATCTACTCACAGGAGAAGTTCATACGGTGCTCGAGACAGCAATATCCCCTTCGAGACAAGTCCGCTGGAGGCCGATGTATTGAATCTCGACGAAATTTGAGAGTTCCATCGGCATTAGGAGGCCATGAACGTTACAATTAACTATCATTTTTGCGTCGGATTCGAAAATCTAGACTTACAAGAGAACGACCATAAGGTGCCCGAGGCAGCATTAGACCCTTGGAGACAAGTCGGCTGGAGGACGATGTATTGAATCTCGACGCAATTTGAAAGTTCTATCGTCATCAGGAGGCGCTGAACGTTACTATTCACTATCATTTTTGCGTCGGATTCGAAAATCTAGACTCACAGGAGAACGACCATAAGGTGCCCGAGGCAGCATTAGCCCCTTGGAGACAAGTCGGCTGGAGGACGATGTATTGAATCTCGTCGCAATTTGAGTGTCCCATCGTCATTACAAGGCCCTAAACGTTACAATTAACTATCATTTTTGCGTCGGATTCGATAATCTAAACTCACAGGAGAACGACCATAAGGTGCCCGAGGCAGCAACACCCTTGGAGACAAGTCGGCGGGAGGCCGATGTATTGAATCCCGACGCAATTTGAGTGTTCCATCGTCATTACATGGCCCTGAACGTTACAATTAACTATCATTTTTGCGTCGGATTCGAAAATCTAGACTCACAGGAGAACGACCATAAGGTGCCCGAGGCAGCAATAGACCCTTGGAGACAAGTCGGCTGGTGGCCGATGTATTGAATCTCGACGCAATTTGAGTGTTCCATCGGCATTAGGAGGCCCTGAACGTTACAATTAACTATCAATTTTGCGTCGGATTCGAAAATCTAGACTTACAAGAGAACGACCATAAAGTGCCCGAGGCAGCATTAGACCCTTGGAGAGAAGTCGGCTTGCGGACGATGTATTGGATCGCGACGCAATTTGAGTATTCCATCGTCATTAGGAGGCCCTGAATGTTACAATTAACTATCAGTTTTTCGTCGGATTCGAAAATCTAGACTCACAGCAGTCGAACCATTTGGTGCCCGAGGCAGCAATATCCCCATGGAGTCAAATCGGCTGGAGGACGATGTATTGAATCCCGACGCAATTTGAGTCTTCTATCGTCATTAGGAGGCGCTGAACGTTACAATTCACTATCATTTTTGCGTCGGATTCGAAAATGTAGACTCACAGGAGAAGGATCATATTGTGCCCGAGACAGCAATATCCCCTTGGAGACAAGTCGGCTGGAGGACGATGTATTGAATCTCGACGCAATTTGAGTGTCCCATCTTCATTAGGAGGCCCTGAACGTTACAATTACCTATCATTTTTGCGTCGGATTCGATAATCTAAACTCACAGGGGAACGACCATACGGTGCCGACCCTTGGAGACAAGTCGGTTGGAGGACGATGTATTGGATCGCGACGCAAAATGAGTGTTCCATCGTCATTAGGAGGCCCTGAATGTTACAATTAACTATCAGTTTTTCGTCGGATTCGAAAATCTAAACTCACAGGAGAACGCCCATAAGGTGCCCGAGGCAGGAATAGACCGTTGGAGACAAGTCGGCTGGAGGCCGATGTATTGAATCTCGACGCAATTTGAGTGTTCCATCGTCGTTACAAGGCCCTGAACCTTACAATTAACTATCAGTTTCGCGTCGGATTCGAAAATCTACTCACAGGAGAAATTCATACGGTGCTGGAGACAGCAATATACCCCTTGGAGACAAATCGGCTGGAGGATGATGTATTGAATCTCGACGCAATTTGAGTCTTCTATCGTCATTAGGAGGCGCTGAACGTTACAATTCACTATCATTTTTGCGTCGGATTCGAAAATCTAGACTCACAGGAGAAGGATCATATTGTGCCCGAGACAGCAATATCCCCTTAAAGACAAGTCGGGTGGAGGACGATGTATTGAATCTCGACGCAATTTGAGTGTCCCATCGACTTTAGGAGGCCCTAAACGATACAATTAACTATCATTTTTGCGTCGGATTCGATAATCTAAACTCACAGGAGAACGACCATAAGGTGCCCGAGGCAACAATAGACCCTTGGAGACAAGTCGGCTGGAGGACGATGTATTGGATCGCGACGCAATTTGAGTCTTCTATCGTCATTAGGAGGAGCTGAACGTTACAATTAACAATCATTTTTGCGTCGGATTCGAAAATCTAGACTCACAGGAGAAGGACCATGTGGTGCCCGAGGCAGCGATATCCCCTTGGAGACAAGTCGGCTGGAGGCCGATGTATTGAATCTCGACGCACTTTGAGTGTTCCATCGTCATTACAAGGCCCTGAACGTTACAATTAACTATCATTTTTGCGTCGGATTAGAAAATCTAGACTCACAGGAGAACGACCATAAGGTGTCCGAGGCAGCAATAGACCCTTGGAGACAAGTCGGCTGGAGGCCGATGTATTGAATGTCGACGCAATTTGAGTGTTCCATCGGCATTAGGAGGCCCTGAACGTTACAATTAACTATCATTTTTGCGTCGGATTCGAAAATCTAGACTCACAGGAGAACGACCATAAGGTGCCCGAGGCAGCAATAGACCCTTGGAGACAAGTCGGCTGGAGGCCGATGTATTGAATCTCGACGCAATTAGAGTGTTCCATCGTCATTACAAGGCCCTGAACGTTACAATTAACTATCATTTTTGCGTCGGATTCGAAAATCTAGACTCACAGGAGAACGACCATAAGGTGCCCGAGGCAGCAATAGACCCTTGGAGACAAGTCGGCTGGAGGACGATGTATTGAATCTCGACGCAATTTGAGAGTTCCAACGTCATTAGGCGGCCCTGAACGCTACAATTAACTATCATTTTTGCGTCGGATTCGAAAATCTAGACTTACAAGAGAACGACCATAAAGTGCCCGAGGCAGCATGAGATCCTTGGAGACAAGTCGGCTGGAGGACGATGTATTGGATCGCGACGCAATTTGAGTGTTCCATCGTCATTAGGAGGCCCTGAATGTTACAATCAACTATCAGTTTTTCGTCGTATTCGAAAATCTAGACTCACAGGAGAACGACCATAAGGTGCCTGAGGCAGCATCACCCTTGGAGACAAGTCGGTGTGAGGCCGATGTATTGAATCTCGACGCAATTTGACTGTTCCATCGTCATTACAAAGCCCTGAACGTTACAATTAACTATCATTTTTGCGTCGGAATCGAAAATCTAGACTCACAGGAGAACGACCATAAGGTGCCCGAGGCAGCAATATACCCTTGGAGACAAGTCGGCTGGAGGCCGATGTATTGAATCTCGACGCAATTTGAGTTTTCCATCGGCATTAGGAGGCCCTGAACGTTACAATTAACTATCATTTTTGCGTCGGATTCGATAATCTAAACTCACAGGAGAACGACCATAAGGTGCCCGAGGCAGCAATAGACACATGGAGACAAGTCGGCTGGAGGCCGATGTATTGAATCTCGACGCAATTTGAGTGTTCCATCGTCATTACAAGGCCCTGAACGTTACAATTAACTATCATTTTTGCGTCGGATTCGAAAATCTAGACTCACAGGAGAACGACCATAAGCTGCCCGAGGCAGCAACAAACCCTTGGAGACAAGTCGGCTGGAGGACGATGTATTGAATCTCGACGCAATTTGAGTGTTCCATCGTCATTACAAGGCCCTGAACGTTACATCTAACTATCATTTTTGCGTCGGATTCGAAAATCTAAACTCACAGGTGAACGACCATAAGGTGCCCGAGGCAACAATAGACCCTTGGAGACAAGTCGGCTGGAGGACGATGTATTGGATCGCGACGCAATTTGAGTCTTCTATCGTCATTAGGAGGCGCTGAACGTTACAATTAACAATCATTTTTGCGTCGGATTCGAAAATCTAGACTCACAGGAGAAGGACCATGTGGTGCCCGAGGCAGCGATATCCCCTTGGAGACAAGTCGGCTGGAGACCGATGTATTGAATCTCGACGCAATTTGAGTGTTCCATCGTCATTACAAGGCCCTGAACGTTACAATTAACTATCATTTTTGCGTCGGATTAGAAAATCTAGACTCATAGGAGAACGACCATAAGGTGTCCGAGGCAGCAATAGACCCTTGGAGACAAGTCGGCTGGAGGCCGATGTATTGAATGTCGACGCAATTTGAGTGTTCCATCGGCATTAGGAGGCCCTGAACGTTACAATTAACTATCATTTTTGCGTCGGATTCGAAAATCTTGACTCACAGGAGAACGACCATTAGGTGCCCGAGGCAGCAATAGACCCTTGGAGATAAGTCGGCTGGAGGCCGATGTATTGAATCTCGACGCAATTAGAGTGTTCCATCGTCATTACAAGGCCCTGAACGTTACAATTAACTATCACTTTGCGTCGGATTCGAAAATCTAGACTCACAGGAGAACGACCATAAGGTGCCCGAGGCAGCAATAGACCCTTGGAGACAAGTCGGCTGGAGGACGATGTATTGAATCTCGACGCAATTTGAGAGTTCCAACGTCATTAGGCGGCCCTGAACGCTACAATTAACTATCATTTTTGCGTCGGATTCGAAAATCTAGACTTACAAGAGAACGACCATAAAGTGCCCGAGGCAGCATGAGATCCTTGGAGACAAGTCGGCTGGAGGACGATGTATTGGATCGCGACGCAATTTGAGTGTTCCATCGTCATTAGGAGGCCCTGAATGTTACAACAACTATCAGTTTTTCGTCGTATTCGAAAATCTAGACTCACAGCAGACGAACCATTTAGTGCCCGAGGCAGCAATATCCCCTTGGAGACAAGTCGGCTGGAGGACGATGTATTGAATCTCGACGCAATTTGAGTGTCCAATCGTCATTAGGACGCCCTAAACGTTACAATTAACTATCATTTAGGCGTCGGATTCGAAAATCTACTCACAGGAGAAGTTCATACGGTGCTCGAGACAGCAATATCCCCTTCGAGACAAGTCCGCTGGAGGCCGATGTATTGAATCTCGACGCAATTTGAGAGTTCCATCGGCATTAGGAGGCCATGAACGTTACAATTAACTATCATTTTTGCGTCGGATTCGAAAATCTAGACTTACAAGAGAACGACCATAAGGTGCCCGAGGCAGCATTAGACCCTTGGAGACAAGTCGGCTGGAGGACGATGTATTGAATCTCGACGCAATTTGAGAGTTCTATCGTCATCAGGAGGCGCTGAACGTTACTATTCACTATCATTTTTGCGTCGGATTCGAAAATCTAGACTCACAGGAGAACGACCATAAGGTGCCCGAGGCAGCATTAGCCCCTTCTAGACAAGTCGGCTGGAGGACGATGTATTGAATCTCGTCGCAATTTGAGTGTCCCATCGTCATTACAAGGCCCTAAACGTTACAATTAACTATCATTTTTGCGTCGGATTCGATAATCTAAACTCACAGGAGAACGACCATAAGGTGCCCGAGGCAGCAACACCCTTGGAGACAAGTCGGCGGGAGGCCGATGTATTGAATCCATACGCAATTTGAGTGTTCCATCGACATTACAAGGCCCTAAACATTACAATTAACTATCATTTTTGCGTCGGGTTCGAAAATCTAGACTCACAGGAGAACGACCATAAGGTGCCCGAGGCAGCAATAGACCCTTGGAGACAAGTCGGCTGGAGGACGATGAATTGAATCTCGACGCAATTAGAGAGTTCCATCGTCATTAGGCGGCCCTGAACGTTACAATTAACTATCATTTTTGCGTCGGATACGAAAATCTAGACTCACAGGAGAACGACCATAAGGTGCCCGAGGCAGCAATTGACCCTTGGAGACAAGTCGGCTGGAGGATGATGTATTGAATCTCGACGCAATTAGAGAGTTCCATCGTCATTAGGCGGCCCTGAACGTTACAATTAACTATCATTTTTGCGTCGGATTCGAAAATCTAGACTTACAAAACAAAGACCATATAGTGCCCGAGGCAGCATTAGATCCTTGGAGACAAGTCGGCTGGAGGACGATGTATTGGATGGCGACGCAATTTGAGTGTTCCTTCGTCATTAGGAGGCTCTGAATGTTACAATTAACTATCAGTTTTTCGTCGGATTCGAAAATCTAGACTCACAGGAGAACGACCATAAGGTGCCTGAGGCAGCATCACCCTTGGAGACAAGTCGGTGTGAGGCCGATGTATTGAATCTCGACGCAATTTGACTGTTCCATCGTCATTACAAAGCCCTGAACGTTACAATTAACTATCATTTTTGCGTCGGAATCGAAAATCTAGACTCACAGGAGAACGACCATAAGGTGCCCGAGGCAGCAATATACCCTTGGAGACAAGTCGGCTGGAGGCCGATGTATTGAATCTCGACGCAATTTGAGTTTTCCATCGGCATTAGGAGGCCCTGAACGTTACAATTAACTATCATTTTTGCGTCGGATTCGATAATCTAACCTCACAGGAGAACGACCATAAGGTGCCCGAGGCAGCAATAGACACATGGAGACAAGTCGGCTGGAGGCCGATGTATTGAATCTCGACGCAATTTGAGTGTTCCATCGTCATTACAAGGCCCTGACCGTTACAATTAACTATCATTTTTGCGTCGGATTCGAAAATCTATACTCACAGGAGAACGACCATAAGCTGCCCGAGGCAGCAACAAACCCTTGGAGACAAGTCGGCTGGAGGACGATGTATTGAATCTCGACGCAATTTGAGTGTTCCATCGTCATTACAAGGCCCTGAACGTTACATCTAACTATCATTTTTGCGTCGGATTCGAAAATCTAAACTCACAGGTGAACGACCATAAGGTGCCCGGGGCAACAATAGACCCTTGGAGACAAGTCGGCTGGAGGACGATGTATTGGATCGCGACGCAATTTGAGTCTTCTATCGTCATTAGGAGGCGCTGAACGTTACAATTAACAATCATTTTTGCGTCGGATTCGAAAATCTAGACTCACAGGAGAAGGACCATGTGGTGCCCGAGGCAGCGATATCCCCTTGGAGACAAGTCGGCTGGAGGCCGATGTATTGAATCTCGACGCAATTTGAGTGTTCCATCGTCATTACAAGGCCCTGAACGTTACAATTAACAATCATTTTTGCGTCGGATTCGAAAATCTAGACTCACAGGAGAACGACCATAAGGTGCCCGAGGCAGCAATAGACCCTTGGAGACAAGTCGGCTGGAGGCCGATGTATTGAATCTCGACGCAATTTGAGTGTTCCATCGTCATTACAAGGCCCTGAACGTTACAATTAACTATCATTTTTGCGTCGGATTAGAAAATCTAGACTCACAGGAGAACGACCATAAGGTGTCCGAGGCAGCAATAGACCCTTGGAGACAAGTCGGCTGGAGGCCGATGTATTGAATGTCGACGCAATTTGAGTGTTCCATCGGCATTAGGAGGCCCTGAACGTTACAATTAACTATCATTTTTGCGTCGGATTCGAAAATCTAGACTCACAGGAGAACGACAATAAGGTGCCCGAGGCAGCAATAGACCCTTGGAGACAAGTCGGCTGGAGGCCGATGTATTGAATCTCGACGCAATTAGAGTGTTCCATCGTCATTACAAGGCCCTGAACGTTACAATTAACTATCATTTTTGCGTCGGATTCGAAAATCTAGACTTACAGGAGAACGACCATAAGGTGCCCGAGGCAGCAATAGACCCTTGGAGACAAGTCGGCTGGAGGACGATGTATTGAATCTCGACGCAATTTGAGAGTTCCAACGTCATTAGGCGGCCCTGAACGCTACAATTAACTATCATTTTTGCGTCGGATTCGAAAATCTAGACTTACGAGAGAACGACCATAAAGTGCCCGAGGCAGCATGAGATCCTTGGAGACAAGTCGGCTGGAGGACGATGTATTGGATCGCGACGCAATTTGAGTGTTCCATCGTCATTAGGAGGCCCTGAATGTTACAATCAACTATCAGTTTTTCGTCGTATTCGAAAATCTAGACTCACAGCAGACGAACCATTTAGTGCCCGAGGCAGCAATATCCCCTTGGAGACAAGTCGGCTGGAGGACGATGTATTGAATCTCGACGCAATTTGAGTGTCCAATCGTCATTAGGACGCCCTAAACGTTACAATTAACTATCATTTATGCGTCGGATTCGAAAATCTACTCACAGGAGAAGTTCATACGGTGCTCGAGACAGAAATATCCCCTTCGAGACAAGTCCGCTGGAGGCCGATGTATTGAATCTCGACGCAATTTGAGAGTTCCATCGGCATTAGGAGGCCATGAACGTTACAATTAACTATCATTTTTGCGTCGGATTCGAAAATCTAGACTTACAAGAGAACGACCATAAGGTGCCCGAGGCAGCATTAGACCCTTGGAGACAAGTCGGCTGGAGGACGATGTATTGAATCTCGACGCAATTTGAGAGTTCTATCGTCATCAGGAGGCGCTGAACGTTACTATTCACTATCATTTTTGCGTCGGATTCGAAAATCTAGACTCACAGGAGAACGACCATAAGGTGCCCGAGGCAGCATTAGCCCCTTGGAGACAAGTCGGCTGGAGGACGATGTATTGAATCTCGTCGCAATTTGAGTGTCCCATCGTCATTACAAGGCCCTAAACGTTACAATTAACTATCATTTTTGCGTCGGATTCGATAATCTAAACTCACAGGAGAACGACCATAAGGTGCCCGAGGCAGCAACACCCTTGGAGACAAGTCGGCGGGAGGCCGATGTATTGAATCCCTACGCAATTTGAGTGTTCCATCGTTATTACATGGCCCTGAACGTTACAATTAACTATCATTTTTGCGTCGGATTCGAAAATCTAGACTCACAGGAGAACGACCATAAGGTGCCCGAGGCAGCAATAGACCCTTGGAGACAAGTCGGCTGGTGGCCGATGTATTGAATCTCGACGCAATTTGAGTGTTCCATCGGCATTAGGAGGCCCTGAACGTTACAATTAACTATCAATTTTGCGTCGGATTCGAAAATCTAGACTTACAAGAGAACGACCATAAAGTGCCCGAGGCAGCATTAGACCCTTGGAGAGAAGTCGGCTTGCGGACGATGTATTGGATCGCGACGCAATTTGAGTGTTCCATCGTCATTAGGAGGCCCTGAATGTTACAATTAACTATCAGTTCTTCGTCGGATTCGAAAATCCAGACTCACAGCAGTCGAACCATTTGGTGCCCGAGGCAGCAATATCCCCATGGAGACAAATCGGCTGGAGGACGATGTATTGAATCCCGACGCAATTTGAGTCTTCTATCGTCATTAGGAGGCGCTGAACGTTACAATTCACTATCATTTTTGCGTCGGATTCGAAAATGTAGACTCACAGGAGAAGGATCATATTGTGCCCGAGACAGCAATATCCCCTTGGAGACAAGTCGGCTGGAGGACGATGTATTGAATCTCGACGCAATTTGAGTGTCCCATCTTCATTAGGAGGCCCTGAACGTTACAATTACCTATCATTTTTGCGTCGGATTCGATAATCTAAACTCACAGGGGAACGACCATACGGTGCCGACCCTTGGAGACAAGTCGGTTGGAGGACGATGTATTGGATCGCGACGCAAAATGAGTGTTCCATCGTCATTAGGAATGTTACAATTAACTATCAGTTTTTCGTCGGATTCGAAAATCTAAACTCACAGGAGAACGCCCATAAGGTGCCCGAGGCAGGAATAGACCGTTGGAGACAAGTCGGCTGGAGGCCGATGTATTGAATCTCGACGCAATTTGAGTGTTCCATCGTCGTTACAAGGCCCTGAACCTTACAATTAACTATCAGTTTCGCGTCGGATTCGAAAATCTACTCACAGGAGAAGTTCATACGGTGCTCGACACAGCAATATACCCCTTGGAGACAAATCGGCTGGAGGACGATGTATTGAATCTCGACGCAATTTGAGTCTTCTATCGTCATTAGGAGGCGCTGAACGTTACAATTCACTATCATTTTTGCGTCGGATTCGAAAATCTAGACTCACAGGAGAAGGATCATATTGTGCCCGAGACAGCAATATCCCCTTGGAGACAAGTCGGGTGGAGGACGATGTATTGAATCTCGACGCAATTTGAGTGTCCCATCGACATTAGGAGGCCCTAAACGATACAATTAACTATCATTTTTGCGTCGGATTCGATAATCTAAACTCACAGGGGAACGACAATACGGTGACCGAGGCAGCTATTGACCCTTGGAGACAAGTCGGTTGGAGGACGATGTATTGGATCGCGACGCAAAATGAGTGTCCCATCGTCATTAGAAGGCCCTGAACGTTACAATTAACTATCATTTATGCGTCGGATTCGAAATTCTAGTCACAGGAGAAGTTCATACGGTGCTCGAGACAGCAATATCCCCTTGGAGACAAGTCCGCTGGAGGCCGATGTATTGAATCTCGACGCAATTTGAGAGTTCCATCGGCATTAGGAGGCCATGAACGTTACAATTAACTATCATTTTTGCGTCGGAATCGAAAATCTAGACTTACAAGAGAACGACCATAAGGTGCCCGAGGTAGCATTAGACCCTTGGAGACAAGTCGGCTGGAGGACGATGTATTGAATCTCGTCGCAATTTGAGTGTCCCATCGTCATTACAAGGCCCTAAACGTTACAATTAACTATCATTTTTGCGTCGGATTCGATAATCTAAACTCACAGGAGAACGACCATAAGGTGCCCGAGGCAGCAACACCCTTGGAGACAAGTCGGCGGGAGGCCGATGTATTGAATCCCTACGCAATTTGAGTGTTCCATCGTTATTACATGGCCCTGAACGTTACAATTAACTATCATTTTTGCGTCGGATTCGAAAATCTAGACTCACAGGAGAACGACCATAAGGTGCCCGAGGCAGCAATAGACCCTTGGAGACAAGTCGGCTGGTGGCCGATGTATTGAATCTCGACGCAATTTGAGTGTTCCATCGGCATTAGGAGGCCCTGAACGTTACAATTAACTATCAATTTTGCGTCGGATTCGAAAATCTAGACTTACAAGAGAACGACCATAAAGTGCCCGAGGCAGCATTAGACCCTTGGAGAGAAGTCGGCTTGCGGACGATGTATTGGATCGCGACGCAATTTGAGTGTTCCATCGTCATTAGGAGGCCCTGAATGTTACAATTAACTATCAGTTCTTCGTCGGATTCGAAAATCTAGACTCACAGCAGTCGAACCATTTGGTGCCCGAGGCAGCAATATCCCCATGGAGACAAATCGGCTGGAGGACGATGTATTGAATCCCGACGCAATTTGAGTCTTCTATCGTCATTAGGAGGCGCTGAACGTTACAATTCACTATCATTTTTGCGTCGGATTCGAAAATGTAGACTCACAGGAGAAGGATCATATTGTGCCCGAGACAGCAATATCCCCTTGGAGACAAGTCGGCTGGAGGACGATGTATTGAATCTCGACGCAATTTGAGTGTCCCATCTTCATTAGGAGGCCCTGAACGTTACAATTACCTATCATTTTTGCGTCGGATTCGATAATCTAAACTCACAGGGGAACGACCATACGGTGCCGACCCTTGGAGACAAGTCGGTTGGAGGACGATGTATTGGATCGCGACGCAAAATGAGTGTTCCATCGTCATTAGGAATGTTACAATTAACTATCAGTTTTTCGTCGGATTCGAAAATCTAAACTCACAGGAGAACGCCCATAAGGTGCCCGAGGCAGGAATAGACCGTTGGAGACAAGTCGGCTGGAGGCCGATGTATTGAATCTCGACGCAATTTGAGTGTTCCATCGTCGTTACAAGGCCCTGAACCTTACAATTAACTATCAGTTTCGCGTCGGATTCGAAAATCTACTCACAGGAGAAGTTCATACGGTGCTCGACACAGCAATATACCCCTTGGAGACAAATCGGCTGGAGGACGATGTATTGAATCTCGACGCAATTTGAGTCTTCTATCGTCATTAGGAGGCGCTGAACGTTACAATTCACTATCATTTTTGCGTCGGATTCGAAAATCTAGACTCACAGGAGAAGGATCATATTGTGCCCGAGACAGCAATATCCCCTTGGAGACAAGTCGGGTGGAGGACGATGTATTGAATCTCGACGCAATTTGAGTGTCCCATCGACATTAGGAGGCCCTAAACGATACAATTAACTATCATTTTTGCGTCGGATTCGATAATCTAAACTCACAGGGGAACGACAATACGGTGACCGAGGCAGCTATTGACCCTTGGAGACAAGTCGGTTGGAGGACGATGTATTGGATCGCGACGCAAAATGAGTGTCCCATCGTCATTAGAAGGCCCTGAACGTTACAATTAACTATCATTTATGCGTCGGATTCGAAATTCTAGTCACAGGAGAAGTTCATACGGTGCTCGAGACAGCAATATCCCCTTGGAGACAAGTCCGCTGGAGGCCGATGTATTGAATCTCGACGCAATTTGAGAGTTCCATCGGCATTAGGAGGCCATGAACGTTACAATTAACTATCATTTTTGCGTCGGAATCGAAAATCTAGACTTACAAGAGAACGACCATAAGGTGCCCGAGGTAGCATTAGACCCTTGGAGACAAGTCGGCTGGAGGACGATGTATTGAATCTCGACGCAATTTGAGTGTCCCATCGACATTACAAGGCCCTAAACATTACAATTAACTATCATTTTTGCGTCGGGTTCGAAAATCTAGACTCACAGGAGAACGACCATAAGGTGCCCGAGGCAGCAATAGACCCTTGGAGACAAGTCGGCTGGAGGACGATGAATTGAATCTCGACGCAATTAGAGAGTTCCATCGTCATTAGGCGGCCCTGAACGTTACAATTAACTATCATTTTTGCGTCGGATTCGAAAATCTAGACTTACAAGAGAAAGACCATAAAGTGCCCGAGGCAGCATTAGATCCTTGGAGACAAGTCGGCTGGAGGACGATGTATTGGATCGCGACGCAATTTGAGTGTTCCATCGTCATTAGGAGGCCCTGAATGTTACAATTAACTATCATTTTTGCGTCGGATTCGAAAATCTAATCTCACAGGAGAACGACCATAAGGTGCCCGAGGCAGCAATAGACCCTTGGAGACAAGTCGGCTGGAGGCCGATGTATTGAATCTCGACGAAATTTGAGTGTTCCATCGGCATTAGGAGGCCCTGAACGTTAAAATTAACTATCATTTTTGCGTCGGATTCGATAATCTAAACTCACAGGAGAACGACAATAAGGAGCCCGAGGCAGCAATAGACCCTTGGAGACAAGTCGGCTGGAGGACGATGTATTGGATCGCGACGCAATTTGAGTCTTCTATCGTCATTAGGAGGCGCTGAACGTTACAATTCACTATCATTTTTGCGTCGGATTCGAAAATCTAGACTCACAGGAGAAGGACCATGTGGTGCCCGAGGCAGCGATATCCCCTTGGAGACAAGTCGGCTGGAGGCCGATGTATTGAATCTCGACGCAATTTGAGTCTTCCATCGTCATTAGAAGGTCCTGAACGTTACAATTAACTATCATTTTTGCGTCGGATACGAAAATCTAGACTCACAGGAGAACGACCATAAGGTGCCCGAGGAAGCAATTGAACCTTGGAGACAAGTCGGCTGGAGGACGATGTATTGAATCTCGACGCAATTTGGGAGTTCCATCGTCATTAGGCGGCCCTGAACGTTACAATTAACTATCATTTTGGCGTCGGATTCGTAAATCTAGACTTACAAGAGAACGACCATAGAGTGCCCGAGGCAGCATTAGACCCTTGGAGACAAGTCGGCTGCAGGACGATGTATTGGATCGCGACGCAATTTGAGTGTTCCATCGTCATTAGGAGGCCCTGAATGTTACAATTAACTATCAGTTTTTCGTCGGATTCGAAAATCCAGACTCACAGGAGACGAACCATTTGGTGCCCGAGGCAGCAATATCCCCTTGGAGACAAATCGGCTGGAGGACGATGTATTGAATCTCGACGCAATTTGAGTGTCCCATCGTCATTAGGCGGCCCTGAACGTTACAATTAACTATCATTTTTGCGTCGGATTCGAAAATCTAGACTTACAAGAGAACGACCATAAAGTGCCCGAGGCAGCATTAGTTCCTTGGAGACAAGTCGGCTGGAGGACGATGTATTGGATCGCGACGCAATTTGAGTGTTCCATCGTCATTAGGAGTCCCTGAATGTTACAATTAACTATCATTTTTGCGTCGGATTCGAAAATCTAGACTCACAGGAGAACGACCATAAGGTGCCCGAGGCAGCAATAGACCCTTGGAGACAAGTCGGCTGGAGGCCGATGTATTGAATCTCGACGCAATTTGAGTGTTCCATCGGCATTAGGAGGCCATGAACGTTAAAATTAACTATCATTTTTGCGTCGGATTCGAAAATCTACTCACAGGAGAAGTTCATACGGTGCTCGAGACATCAATATCCCCTTGGAGACAATTCCGCTGGAGGCCGATGTATTGAATCTCGACGCAATTTGAGAGTTCCATCGGCATTAGGAGGCCATTAACGTTACAATTAACTATCATTTTTGCGTCGGATTCTAAAATCTAGACTTACAAGAGAACGACCATAAGGTGCCCGAGGCAGCATTAGACCCTTGGAGACAAGTCGGCTGGAGGACGATGTATTGAATCTCGACGCAATTTGAGAGTTCTATCGTCATCAGGAGGCGCTGAACGTTACTATTCACTATCACTTTGGCGTCGGATTCGAAAATCTAGACTTACAGGAGAAGGATCATATGGTGCCCGAGGCAGCAACAGACCCTTGGAGACAAGTCGGCTGGAGGCCGATGTATTGAATCTCGACGCAATTTGAGTGTTCCATCGTCATTAGGAGGCCCTAAACGTTACAATTTACTATAATTTTTGCGTCGGATTCGATAATCTAAACTCACAGGAGACCGACCATAAGGTGCCCGAGGCATCAAGAGACCCTTGGAGACAAGTCGGCTGGAGGCCGATGTATTGAATCTCGACGCAATTTGAGTGTTCCATCGTCATTACAAGGCCCTGAACGTTACAGTTAACTATCATTTTTGCGTCGGATTCGAAAACCTAGACTCACAGGACAACGACCATAAGGTGACCGAGGCAGCAATAGACCCCTGGAGACAAGTCGGCTGGAGGCCGATGTATTGAATATCGACGCAATTTGAGTGTTCCATCGGCATTAGGAAGCCCTGAACGTTATAATTAACTATCATTTTTGCGTCGGATTCGATAATCTAAACTCACAGGAGAACGACCATAAGGTGCCCGAGGCATCAAGAGACCCTTGGAGACAAGTCGGCTGGAGGCCGATGTATTGAATCTCGACGCAATTTGAGTGTTCCATCGGCATTACAAGGCCCTGACCGTTACAATTAACTATCATTTTGGCGTCGGATTCGTAAATCTAGACTTACAAGAGAACGACCATAAAGTGCCCGAGGCAGCATTAGACCCTTGGAGACAAGTCGGCTGGAGGACGATGTATTGAATCTCGACGCAATTTGAGAGTTCCAACGTCATTAGGCGGCCCTGAACGCTACAATTAACTATCATTTTTGCGTCGGATTCGAAAATCTAGACTTACAAGAGAACGACCATAAAGTGCCCGAGGCAGCATTAGATCCTTGGAGACAAGTCGGCTGGAGGACGATGTATTGGATCGCGACGCAATTTGAGTGTTCCATCGTCATTAGGAGGCCCTGTATGTTAGAATTAACTACCATTTTCGATTCGAAAATCTAGACTCACAGGAGAACGACCATAAGGTGCCCGAGGCAGCAATAGACACTTGGAGACAAGTCGGCTGGAGACCGATGTATTGAATCTCGACGCAATTTGAGTGTTCCATCGGCATTAGGAGGCCCTGAACGTTAAAATTAACTATCATTTTTGCGTCGGGTTCGATAATCTAAACTCACAGGATAACGACCATACGGTGCCCGAGGCAGCAACAGACCCTTGGAGACAAGTCGGTTGGAGGAAGATGTATTGAATCTCGACGCAATTTGAGTGTTCCATCGGCATTAGGAGGCCCTGAACGTTACAATTAACTATCATTTTTGCGTCGGATTCGAAAATCTAGACTTACAAAACAACGACCATAAAGTGCCCGAGGCAGCATTAGATCCTTGGAGACAAGTCGGCTGGAGGACGATGTATTGGATGGCGACGCAATTTGAGTGTTCCTTCGTCATTAGGAGGCCCTGAATGTTACAATTAACTATCAGTTTTTCGTCGGATTCGAAAATCTAGACTCACAGGAGAACGACCATAAGGTGCCTGAGGCAGCATCACCTTTGGAGACAAGTCGGCGGGAGGCCGATGTATTGAATCTCGACGCAATTTGAGTGTTCCATCGTTATTACATGGCCCTGAACGTTACAATTAACTATCATTTTTGCGTCGGATTCGAAAATCTAGACTCACAGGAGAACGACCATAAGGTGCCCGAGGCAGCAATAGACCCTTGGAGACAAGTCGGCTGGTGGCCGATGTATTGAATCTCGACGCAATTTGAGTGTTCCATCGGCATTAGGAGGCCCTGAACGTTACAATTAACTATCATTTTTGCGTCGGATTCGATAATCTAAACTCACAGGAGAACGACCATAAGGTGCCCGAGGCAGCAATAGACCCATGGAGACAAGTCGGCTGGAGGCCGATGTATTGAATCTCGACGCAATTTGAGTGTTCCATCGTCATTACAAGGCCCTGAACGTTACAATTAACTATCATTTTTGCGTCGGATTCGAAAATCTAGACTCACAGGAGAAAGATCATATTGGGCCTGAGACAGCAATATCCCCTTGGAGACAAGTCGGCTGGAGGGCGATGTATTGGATCGCGACGCAATTTGAGTCTTCTATCGTCATTAGGAGGCGCTGAACGTTACAATTCACTATCATTTTTGCGTCGGATTCGAAAATCTAGACTCACAGGAGAAGGACCATGTGGTGCCCGAGGCAGCGATATCCCGTTGGAGACAAGTCGGCTGGAGGCCGATGTATTGAATCTCGACGCAATTTGAGTGTTCCATCGTCATTACAAGGCCCCGAACCATACAATTAACTATCATTTTTGCGTCGGATTCGAAAATCTAGACTCACAGGAGAAGGACCATAAGGTGCCCGAGGCAGCAATAGACCCTTGGAGACAAGTCGGCTGGAGGCCGATGTATTGAATCTCGACACAATTTGAGTGTTCTATCGGCATTAGGAGGCCCTGAACGTTATAATTAACTATCATTTTTGCGTCGGATTCGATATTCTAAACTCACAGGAGAACGACCATAAGGTGCCCGAGGCAGCAATAGACCCTTGGAGACAAGTCGGCTGGAGGCCGATGTATTGAATCACGACGCAATTCGAGTGTTCCATCGTCATTACAAGGCCCTGAACATTACAATTAACTATCACTTTGCGTCGGATTCGAAAATCTATACTCACAGGAGAACGACCATAAGGTGACCGAGGCAACAGTAGACCCTTAGAGACAAGTCGGCTGGAGGCCGATGTATTGAATCTCGACGCAATTTGAGTGTTCCATCGGCATTAGGAGGCCCTGAACGTTACAATTAACTATCATTTTTGCGTCGGGTTCGAAAATCTAGACTCACAGGAGAACGACCATAAGGTGCCCGAGGCAGCAATAGACCCTTGGAGACAAGTCGGCTGGAGGACGATGTATTGAATCTCGACGCAATTTGAGAGTTCCAACGTCATTAGGCGGCCCTGAAAGTTACAATTAACTATCATTTTTGCGTCGGATTCGAAAATCTAGACTTACAAAACAACGACCATAAAGTGCCCGAGGCAGCATTAGATCCTTGGAGACAAGTCGGCTGGAGGACGATGTATTGGATGGCGACGCAATTTGAGTGTTCCTTCGTCATTAGGAGGCCCTGAATGTTACAATTAACTATCAATTTTTCGTCGGATTCGAAAATCTAGACTCACAGGAGAACGACCATAATTTGCCTGAGGCAGCATCACCCTTGGAGACAAGTCGGCGGGAGGCCGATGTATTGAATCTCGACGCAATTTGAGTGTTCCATCGTCATTACATGGCCCTGAACGTTACAATTAACTATCATTTTTGCGTCGGATTCGAAAATCTAGACTCACAGGAGAACGACCATAAAGTGCCCGAGGCAGCAATAGACCCTTGGAGACAAGTCGGCTGGTGGCCGATGTATTGAATCTCGACGCAATTTGAGTGTTCCATCGGCATTAGGAGGCCCTGAACGTTACAATTAACTATCATTTTTGCGTCGGATTCGATAATCTAAACTCACAGGAGAACGACCATAAGGTGCCCGAGGCAGCAATAGACCCATGGAGACAAGTCGGCTGGAGGACGATGTATTGAATCTCGACGCAATTTGAGTGTTCCATCGTCATTACAAGGCCCTGAACGTTACAATTAACTATCATTTTTGCGTCGGATTCGAAAATCTAGACTCACAGGAGAACGACCATAAGCTGCCCGAGGCAGCAACAAACCCTTGGAGACAAGTCGGCTGGAGGAGGATGTATTGGATCACGACGCAAAATGAGTGTCCCATCGTCATTAGAAGGCCCTGAACGTTACAATTAACTATCATTTATGCGTCGGATTCGAAATTCTAGTCACAGGAGAAGTTCATACGGTGCTCGAGACAGTAATATCCCCTTGGAGACAAGTCCGCTGGAGGCCGATGTATTGAATCTCGACGCAATTAGAGAGTTCCATCGTCATTAGGCGGCCCTGAACGTTACAATTAACTATCATTTTTGCGTCGGATTCGAAAATCTAGACTTACAAGAGAACGACCATAAAGTGCCCGAGGCAGCATTAGATCCTTGGAGAGAAGTCGGCTGGAGGACGATGTATTGGATCGCGACGCAATTTGAGTGTTCCATCGTCATTACAAGGCCCTGAACGTTACAATTAACTATCATTTTTGCGTCGGATTCGAAAATCTAGACTCAAAGGAGAACGACCATAAGGTGCCCGAGGCAGCAATAGACCCTTGGAGACAAGTCGGCTGGACGCCGATGTATTGAATCTCGACGAAATTTGAGTGTTCCATCGGCATTAGGAGGCCCTGAACGTTAAAATTAACTATCATTTTTGCGTCGGATTCGATAATCTAAACTCACAGGAGAACGACCATAAGGTGCCCGAGGCAGCAACAGACCCTTGGAGACAAGTCGGCGGGAGGCCGATGTATTGAATCTCGACGCAATTTGAGAGTTCCATCGTCATTAGGAGTCCCTGAATGTTACAATTAACTATCAGTTTTTCGTCGGATTCGAAAATCCAGACTCACAGGAGACGAACCATTTGGTGCCCGAGGCAGCAATATCCCCTTGGAGACAAATCGGCTGGAGGACGATGTATTGAATCTCGACGCAATTTGAGTGTCCCATCGTCATTAGGCGGCCCTGATCGTTACAACTAACTATCATTTTTGCGTCGGATTCGAAAATCTAGACTTACAAGAGAACGACCATGAAGTGGCCGAGGCAGCATTAGTTCCTTGGAGACAAGTCGGCTGGAGGACGATGTATTGGATCGCGACGCAATTTGAGTGTTCCATCGTCATTAGGAGGCCTTAAATGTTACAATTAACTATCATTTTTGCGTCGGATTCGAAAATCTAGACTCACACGAGAACGACCATAAGGTGCCCGAGGCAGCAATAGACCCTTGGAGACAAGTCGGCTGGAGGCCGATGTATTGAATCTCGACGCAATTTGAGTGTTCCATCGGCATTAGGAGGCCCTGAAAGTTAAAATTAACTATCATTTTTGCGTCGGATTCGAAATTCTACTCACAGAAGAAGTTCATACGGTGCTCGAGACATCAATATCCCCTTGGAGACAATTCCGCTGGAGGCCGATGTATTGAATCTCGACGCAATTTGAGAGTTCCATCGGCATTAGGCGGCCCTGAACGTTACAATTAACTATCATTTTTGCGTCGGATTCGAAAATCTAGACTTACAAGAGAACGACCATAAAGTGCCCGAGGCAGCATTAGATCCTTGGAGACAAGTCGGCTGGAGGACGATGTATTGGATCGCGACGCAATTTGAGTGTTCCATCGTCATTAGGAGGCCCTGAATGTTAGAATTAACTACCATTTTTTCGTCGGATTCGAAAATCTAGACTCACAGGAGAACGACCATAAGGTGCCCGAGGCAGCAATAGACACTTGGAGACAAGTCGGCTGGAGACCGATGTATTGAATCTCGACGCAATTTGAGTGTTCCATCGGCATTACGAGGCCCTGAACGTTAAAATTAACTATCATTTTTGCGTCGGGTTCGATAATCTAAACTCACAGGATAACGACCATACGGTGCCCGAGGCAGCAACAGACCCTTGGAGACAAGTCGGCTGGAGGCCGATGTATTGAATCTCGACGCAATTTGAGTGTTCCATCGGCATTACGAGGCCCTGAACGTTAAAATTAACGATCATTTTTGCGTCGGATTCGATAATCTAAAATCACAGGAGAACGACCATACGGTGCCCGAGGCAGCAACAGACGCTTGGAGACAAGTCGGCTGGAGGACGATGTATTGAATCTCGACGCAATTTGAGTGTTCCATCGTCATTACAAGGCCCTGAACGTTACAATTAACTATCATTTTTGCGTCGGATTCGAAAATCTAGACTCACAGGAGAAAGATCATATTGTGCCCGAGACAGCAATATCCCCTTGGAGACAAGTCGGCTGGAGGGCCATGTATTGGATCGCGACGCAATTTGAGTGTTCCATCGTCATTACAAGGCCCCGAACGATACAATTAACTATCATTTTTGCGTCGGATTCGAAAATCTAGACTCACAGGAGAACGACCATAAGGTGCCCGAGGCAGCAATAGACCCTTGGAGACAAGTCGGCTGGAGGCCGATGTATTGAATCTCGACACAATTTGAGTGTTCCATCGGCATTAGGAGGCCCTGAACGTTATAATTAACTATCATATTTGGGTCGGATTCGATAATCTAAACTCACAGGAGAACGACCATAAGGTGCCCGAGGCAGCAATAGACCCTTGGAGACAAGTCGGCTGGAGGCCGATGTATTGAATCACGACGCAATTTGAGTGTTCCATCGTCATTACAAGGCCCTGAACGTTACAATTAACTGTCATTTTTGCGTGGGATTCGAAAATCTATACTCACAGGAGAACGACCATAAGGTGACCGAGGCAACAATAGACCCTTAGAGACAAGTCGGCTGGAGGCCGATGTATTGAATCTCGACGCAATTTGAGTGTTCTATCGGCATTAGGAGGCCCTGAACGTTACAATTAACTATCATTTTTGCGTCGGGTTCGAAAATCTAGACTCACAGGAGAACGACCATAAGGTGCCCGAGGCAGCAATAGACCCTTGGAGACAAGTCGGCTGGAGGACGATGTATTGAATCTCGACGCAATTTGAGAGTTCCAACGTCATTAGGCGGCCCTGAACGTTACAATTAACTATCATTTTTGCGTCGGATTCGAAAATCTAGACTTACAAAACAACGACCATAAAGTTCCCGAGGCAGCATTAGATCCTTGGAGACAAGTCGGCTGGAGGACGATGTATTGGATGGCGACGCAATTTGAGTGTTCCTTCGTCATTAGGAGGCCCTGAATGTTACAATTAACTATCAGTTTTTCGTCGGATTCGAAAATCTAGACTCACAGGAGAACGACCATAAGGTGCCTGAGGCAGCATCACCTTTGGAGACAAGTCGGCGGGAGGTCGATGTATTGAATCTCGACGCAATTTGAGTGTTCCATCGTCATTACATGGCCCTGAACGTTACAATTAACTATCATTTTTGCGTCGGATTCGAAAATCTAGACGCACAGAAGAACGACCATAAGGTGCCCGAGGCAGCAATAGACCCTTGGAGACAAGTCGGCTGGTGGCCGATGTATTGGTCTCGACGCAATTTGAGTGTTCCATCGGCATTAGGAGGCCCTGAACGTTACAATTAACTATCATTTTTGCGTCGGATTCGATAATCTAAACTCACAGGAGAACGACCATAAGGTGCCCGAGGCAGCAATAGACCCATGGAGACAAGTCGGCTGGAGGCCGATGTATTGAATCTCGACGCAATTTGAGTGTTCCATCGTCATTACAAGGCCCTGAACGTTACAATTAACTATCATTTTTGCGTCGGATTCGAAAATCTAGACTCACAGGAGAAAGATCATATTGGGCCCGAGACAGCAATATCCCCTTGGAGACAAGTCGGCTGGAGGGCGATGTATTGGATCGCGACGCAATTTGAGTCTTCTATCGTCATTAGGAGGCGCTGAACGTTACAATTCACTATCATTTTTGCGTCGGATTCGAAAATCTAGACTCACAGGAGAAGGACCATGTGGTGCCCGAGGCAGCGATATCCCGTTGGAGACAAGTCGGCTGGAGGCCGATGTATTGAATCTCGACGCAATTTGAGTGTTCCATCGTCATTACAAGGCCCCGAACCATACAATTAACTATCATTTTTGCGTCGGATTCGAAAATCTAGACTCACAGGAGAACGACCATAAGGTGCCCGAGGCAGCAATAGACCCTTGGAGACAAGTCGGCTGGAGGCCGATGTATTGAATCTCGACACAATTTGAGTGTTCTATCGGCATTAGGAGGCCCTGAACGTTATAATTAACTATCATTTTTGCGTCGGATTCGATATTCTAAACTCACAGGAGAACGACCATAAGGTGCCCGAGGCAGCAATAGACCCTTGGAGACAAGTCGGCTGGAGGCCGATGTATTGAATCACGACGCAATTCGAGTGTTCCATCGTCATTACAAGGCCCTGAACATTACAATTAACTATCACTTTGCGTCGGATTCGAAAATCTATACTCACAGGAGAACGACCATAAGGTGACCGAGGCAACAATAGACCCTTAGAGACAAGTCGGCTGGAGGCCGATGTATTGAATCACGACGCAATTTGAGTGTTCCATCGGCATTAGGAGGCCCTGAACGTTACAATTAACTATCATTTTTGCGTCGGATTCGATAATCTAAACTCACAGGAGAACGACCATAAGGTGCCCGAGGCAGCAATAGACCCATGGAGACAAGTCGGCTGGAGGCCGATGTATTGAATCTCGACGCAATTTGAGTGTTCCATCGTCATTACAAGGCCCTGAACGTTACAATTAACTATCATTTTTGCGTCGGATTCGAAAATCTAGACTCACAGGAGAAAGATCATATTGGGCCCGAGACAGCAATATCCCCTTGGAGACAAGTCGGCTGGAGGGCGATGTATTGGATCGCGACGCAATTTGAGTCTTCTATCGTCATTAGGAGGCGCTGAACGTTACAATTCACTATCATTTTTGCGTCGGATTCGAAAATCTAGACTCACAGGAGAAGGAACATGTGGTGCCCGAGGCAGCGATATCCCGTTGGAGACAAGTCGGCTGGAGGCCGATGTATTGAATCTCGACGCAATTTGAGTGTTCCATCGTCATTACAAGGCCCCGAACCATACAATTAACTATCATTTTTGCGTCGGATTCGAAAATCTAGACTCACAGGAGAACGACCATAAGGTGCCCGAGGCAGCAATAGACCCTTGGAGACAAGTCGGCTGGAGGCCGATGTATTGAATCTCGACACAATTTGAGTGTTCTATCGGCATTAGGAGGCCCTGAACGTTATAATTAACTATCATTTTTGCGTCGGATTCGATATTCTAAACTCACAGGAGAACGACCATAAGGTGCCCGAGGCAGCAATAGACCCATGGAGACAAGTCGGCTGGAGGACGATGTATTGAATCTCGACGCAATTTGAGTGTTCCATCGTCATTACAAGGCCCTGAACGTTACAATTAACTATCATTTTTGCGTCGGATTCGAAAATCTAGACTCACAGGAGAACGACCATAAGCTGCCCGAGGCAGCAACAAACCCTTGGAGACAAGTCGGCTGGAGGAGGATGTATTGGATCGCGACGCAAAATGAGTGTCCCATCGTCATTAGAAGGCCCTGAACGTTACAATTAACTATCATTTTTGCGTCGGATTCGATAATCTAAACTCACAGGAGAACGACCATAAGGTGCCCGAGGCTGCAACAGACCCTTGGAGACAAGTCGGCTGGAGGACGATGTATTGAATCTCGACGCAATTTGAGTGTCCCATCGTCATTACAAGGCCCTAAACGTTACAATTAACTATCATTTTTGCGTCGGATTCGATAATCTAAACTCACAGGAGAACGACCATAAGGTGCCCGAGGCAGCAACAGACCCTTGGAGACAAGTCGGCGGGAGGCCGATGTATTGAATCTCGACGCAATTTGAGAGTTCCATCGTCATTAGGAGGCCCTCAATGTTACAATTAACTATCAGTTTTTCGTCGGATTCGAAAATCCAGACTCACAGGAGACGAACCATTTGGTGCCCGAGGCAGCAATATCCCCTTGGAGACAAATCGGCTGGAGGACGATGTATTGAATCTCGACGCAATTTGAGTGTCCCATCGTCATTAGGCGGCCCTGAACGTTACAACTAACTATCATTTTTGCGTCGGATTCGAAAATCTAGACTCACAAGAGAACGACCATGAAGTGCCCGAGGCAGCATTAGTTCCTTGGAGACAAGTCGGCTGGAGGACGATGTATTGGATCGCGACGCAATTTGAGTGTTCCATCGTCATTAGGAGGCCCTGAATGTTACAATTAACTATCATTTTTGCGTCGGATTCGAAAATCTAGACTCACACGAGAACGACCATAAGGTGCCCGAGGCAGCAATAGACCCTTGGAGACAAGTCGGCTGGAGGCCGATGTATTGAATCTCGACGCAATTTGAGTGTTCCATCGGCATTAGGAGGCCCTGAACGTTAAAATTAACTATCATTTTTGCGTCGGATTCGAAATTCTACTCACAGGAGAAGTTCATACGGTGCTCGGGACATCAATATCCCCTTGGATACAATTCCGCTGGAGGCCGATGTATTGAATCTCGACGCAATTTGAGAGTTCCATCGGCATTAGGAGGCCATTAACGTTACAATTAACTAACATTTTTGCGTCGGATTCTAAAATCTAGACTTACAAGAGAACGACCACAAGGTGCCCGAGGCAGCATTAGACCCTTGGAGACAAGTCGGCTGGAGGAGGATGTATTGAATCTCGACGCAATTTGAGTGTTCTATCGTCATCAGGAGGCGCTGAACGTTACTATTCACTATCACTTTGGCGTCGGATTCGAAAATCTAGACTTACAGGAGAAGGATCATATGGTGCCCGAGGCAGCAACAGACCCTTGGAGACAAGTCGGCTGGAGGCCGATGTATTGAATATCGACGCAATTTGAGTGTTCCATTGTCATTAGGAGGCCCTAAACGTTACAATTTACTATAATTTTTGCGTCGGATTCGATAATCTAAACTCACAGGAGAACGACCATAAGGTGCCCAAGCCAGCATTAGACCCTTGGAGACAAGTCGGCTGGAGGACGATGTATTGAATCTCGACGCAATTTGAGTGTCCCATCGTCATTACAAGGCCCTAAACGTTAAAATTAACTATCAATTTTGCGTCGGATTCGATAATCTAAACTCACAGGAGAACGACCATAAGGTGCCCGAGGCAGCAATAGACCCTTGGAGACAAGTCGGCGGGAGGCCGATGTATTGAATCTCGACGCAATTTGAGTGTTCCATCATCATTACAAGGCCCTGAACGTTACAGTTAACTATCATTTTTGCGTCGGATTCGAAAACCTAGACTCACAGGACAACGACCATAAGGTGCCCGAGGCAGCAATAGACCCTTGGAGACAAGTCGGCTGGAGGACGATGTATTGGATAGCGACGCAATTTGAGTCTTCTATCGTCATTAGGAGGCGCTGAACGTTACAATTCACTATCATTTATGCGTCGGATTCGAAAATCTAGACTCCCAGGAGAGGCAGCGATATCCCCTTGGAGACAAGTCGGCTAAAGGCCGATGTATTGAATCTCGACGCAATTTGAGTGTTCCATCGTCATTAGAAGGCCCTGAACGTTACAATTAACTATCATTTTTGCGTCGGATACGAAAATCTAGACTCACAGGAGAACTACCATAAGGTGCCGGAGGCAGCAATAGACCCTTGGAGACAAGTCGGCTGGAGGACGATGTATTGAATCTCGACGCAATTTGAGAGTTCCATCGTCATTAGGCGGCCCTGAACGTTACAATTAGCTATCATTTTGGCGTCGGTTTCGTAAATCTAGACTTACAAGAGAACGACCATAAAGTGCCCGAGGCAGCATTAGACCCTTGGAGACAAGTCGGCTGGAGGACGGTGTATTGGATCGCGACGCAATTTGAGTGTTCCTTCGTCATTAGGAGGCCCTGAAAGTTACAATTAACTATCAGTTATGTGTCGGAATGGAAAATAGATACTCACAGGAGAAGGATCATATTGTGCCCGAGACAGCAATATCCCCTTGGAGACAAGTCGGCTGGAGGACGATGTATTGAATCTCGACGCAGTTTGAGTGTCCCATCGTAATTAGGAGGCCCTAAACGTTACAATTAACTATCATTTTTGCGTCGGATTCGATAATCTAAACTCACAGGGGAACGACCATACGGTGCCCGAGGCAGCTATTGACCCTTGGAGACAAGTCGGTTGGAGGACGATGTATTGGATCGCGACGCAAAATGAGTGTTCCATTGTCATTACAAGGCCCTGAACGTTACAATTAACTATCATTTTTGCGTCAGATTCGAAAATCTAGACTCACAGCTGACGAACCATTTGGTGCCCGAGGCAGCAATATCCCCTTGGAGACAAATCGGCTGGAGAACGATGTATTGAATCCCGACGCAATTTGAGTGTCCCATCGTCATTAGGAGGCCCTAAACGTTAATATTAACTATCATTATTTACGTCGGATTCGATAATCTAAACTCACAGGGGAACGACCATACGGTGCCCGAGGCAGCTATTGGCCCTTGGAGACAAGTCGGCTGGAGGACGATGTATTGAATCTCGACGCAATTTGAGTCTTCCATCGTCATTACAAGGCCATGAACGTTACAATTAACTATCATTTTTGCGTCGGATTCGAAAATCTAGACTCACAGGAGAAAGATCATATTGTGCCCGAGACAGCAATATCCCCTTGGAAACAAGTCGGCTGGAGGACGATGTATTGTATCTCGACGCAATTTGAGTGTTCCATCGTCATTACAAGGCCCTGAACCTTACAATGAACTATCATTTTTGCGTCGGATTCGAAAATCCACTCAGAGGAGAAGTTCATACGGTGCTCGAGACAGCAATATCCCCTTGGAGACAATTCCGCTGGAGGCCGATGTATTGAATCTCGACGCAATTTGAGAGTTCCATCGGCATTAGGAGGCCATGAACGTTACAATTAACTATCATTTTTGCGTCGGATTCTAAAAACTAGACTTACAAGAGAACGACCATAAGGTGCCCGAGGCAGCATTAGACCCTTGGAGACAAGTCGGCTGGAGGACGATGTATTGAATCTCGACGCAATTTGAGTGTCCCATCGTCATTACAAGGCCCTAAACGTTACAATTAACTATCATTTCTGCGTCGGATTCGATAATCTAAACTCACAGGAGAACGACCATAAGGTGCCCGAGGCAGCAACAGACCCTTGGAGACAAGTCTTCGGGAGGCAGATGTATTGAATCTCGACGCAATTTCAGTGTTCCATCGTCATTACAAGGCCCTGAACGTTACAATTAAACTATCATTTTTGGGTCGGATTCGAAAATCTAGACTCACAGGAGAACGACCATAAGGTGCCCGAGGCAGCAATAGACCCTTGGAGACAAGTCAGCTGGAGGACGATGTATTGGATCGCGACGCAATTTGAGTCTTCTATCGTCATTAGGAGGCGCGGTACGTTACAATTCACTATCATTTTTGCGTCGGATTCGAAAATCTAGACTCACAGGAGAACGACCATAAGGTGCCCGAGGCAGCAACAGACCCTTGGAGACAAGTCTTCGGGAGGCAGATGTATTGAATCTCGACGCAATTTGAGTGTTCCATCGTCATTACAAGGCCCTGAACGTTACAATTAACTATCATTTTTGCGTCGGATTCGAAAATCTAGACTCACAGGAGAACGACCATAAGGTGCCCGAGGCAGCAATAGACCCTTGGAGACAAGTCGGCTGGAGGCCGATGTATTGAATCTCGACGCAATTTGAGTGTTCCATCGGCATTAGGAGGCCCTGAACGTTACAATTAACTATCATTTTTGCGTCGGGTTCGAAAATCTAGACTTACAAGAGAACGACCATAAAGTGCCCGAGGCAGCATTAGATCCTTGGAGACAAGTCGGCTGGAGGACGATGTATTGGATCGCGACGCAATTTGAGTGTTCCATCGTCATTAGGAGGCCCTGAATGTTACAATTAACTATGATTTTTGCGTCGCATTCGAAAATCTAGACTCACAGGAGAACGACCATAAGGTGCCCGAGGCAGCAATAGACCCTTGGAGACAAGTCGGCTGGAGGCCGATGTATTGCATCTCGACGCAATTTGAGTGTTCCATCGGCATTAGGAGGCCCAGAACGTTAAAACTAACTATCATTTTTGCGTCGGATTCGATAATCTAAACTCACAGGAGAACGACTATACGGTGCCCGAGGCAGCAACAGACCCTTGGAGACAAGTCGGCTGGAGGACGATGTACTGAATCTCGACGCAATTTGAGTGTTCCATCGTCATTACAAGGCCCTGAACGTTACAATTAACTATCATTTTTGGGTCGGATTCGAAAATCTAGACTCACAGGAGAACGACCATAAGGTGCCCGAGGCAGCAATAGACCCTTGGAGACAAGTCAGCTGGAGGACGATGTATTGGATCGCGACGCAATTTGAGTCTTCTATCGTCATTAGGAGGCGCGGTACGTTACAATTCACTATCATTTTTGCGTCGGATTCGAAAATCTAGACTCACAGGAGAAGGACCATGTGGTGCCCGAGGCAGCGATATCCCCTTGGAGACAAGTGGGCTGGAGGCCGATGTATTGAATCTCGACGCAATTTGAGTGTTCCATCGGCATTAGGAGGCCCTGAACGTTAAAATTAACGATCATTTTTGCGTCGGATTCGATAATCTAAACTCACAGGAGAACGACCATACGGTGCCCGAGGCAGCTATTGACCCTTGGAGACAAGTCGGTTGGAGGACGATGTATTGGATCGCGACGCAAAATGAGTGTTCCATTGTCATTACAAGGCCCTGAACGTTACAATTGACTATCATTTTTGCGTCAGATTCGAAAATCTAGACTCACAGCAGACGAACCATTTGGTGCCCGAGGCAGCAATATCCCCTTGGAGACAAATCGGCTGGAGGACGATGTATTGAATCCCGACGCAATTTGAGTGTCCCATCGTCATTAGGAGGCCCTAAACGTTAATATTAACTATCATTATTTACGTCGGATTCGATAATCTAAACTCACAGGGGAACGACCATACGGTGCCCGAGGCAGCTATTGACCCTTGGAGACAAGTCGGCTGGAGGACGATGTATTGAATCTCGACGCAATTTGAGTCTTCCATCGTCTTTTCAAGGCCATGAACGTTACAATTAACTATCATTTTTGCGTCGGATTCGAAAATCTAGACTCACAGGAGAAAGATCATATTGTGCCCGAGACAGCAATATCCCCTTGGAACCAAGTTGGCTGGAGGACGATGTATTGAATCTCGATGCAATTTCAGTGTTCCATCGTCATTAGAAGGCCCTGAACGTTACAATTAACAATCATTTTTGCGTCGGATACGAAAATCTAGACTCACAGGAGGACAACCATAAGGTGCCCGAGGCAGCAATAGACCCTTGGAGACAAGTCGGCTGGAGCACGATGTATTCGATCGCGACGCAATTTGAGTCTTCTATCGTCATTAGGAGGCCCTGAATTAACTATCATTTTGGCGTCGGATACGTAAATCTAGACTTACAAGAGAACGACCATAAAGTGCCCGAGGCAGCATTAGACCCTTGGAGACAAGTCGGCTGGAGGACGATGTATTGGATCGCGACGCAATTTGAGTGTTCCATCGTCATTAGGAGGCCCTGAATGTTACAATTAACTATCAGTTTTTCGTCGGATTCGAAAATCTAGACTCACAGCAGACGAACCATTTGGTGCCCGAGGCAGCACTATCCCCTTGGAGACAAATCGGCTGGAGGACGATGTATTGAATCCCGACGCAATTTGAGTCTTCAATCGTCATTAGGAGGCGCTGAACGTTACAATTCACTATCATTTTTGCGTCGGATTCGAAAATCTAGACTCACAGGAGAAGGATCATATTGTGCCCGAGACAGCAATATCCCCTTGGAGACAAGTCGGCTGGAGGACGATGTATTGAATCTCGACGCAATTTGAGAGTTCCATCGTCATTAGGAGGCCCTAAACGTTACAATTAACTATCATTTTTGCGTCGGATTCGAAAATCTACACTCACAGGACAACGACCATAAGGTGCCCGAGGCAGCAATAGACCCCTGGAGACAAGTCGGCTGGAGGCCGATGTATTGAATCTCGACGCAATTTGAGTGTTCCATCGGCATTAGGAGGCCCTGAACGTTATAATTAACTATCATTTTTGCGTCGGATTCGATAATCTAAACTTACAGGAGAACGACCATAAGGTGCCCGAGGCAGCAATAGACCCTTGGAGACAAGTCGGCTGGAGGCCGATGTATTGAATCTCGACGCAATTTGAGTGTTCCATCGTCATTACAAGGCCCTGAACGTTACAATTAACTATCATTTTTGCGTCGGATTCGAAAATCTAGACTCACAGGAGAAAGATCATATTGTGCCCGAGACAGCAATATCCCCTTGGAGACAAGTCGGCTGGAGGGCGATGTATTGAATCTCGACGCAATTTGAGTGTTCCATCGTCATTACAAGGCCCTGAACCTTACAATTAACTATCAGTTTCGCGTCGGATTCGAAAATCTACTCACAGGAGAAGTTCATACGGTGCTCGAGACAGCAATATCCCCTTGGAGACAATTCCGCTGGAGGCCGATGTATTGAATCTCGAGGCAATTTGAGTGTTCCATCGACATTACAAGGCCCTGAACCTTACAATTAACTATCAGTTTCGCGTCGGATTCGAAAATCTACTCACAGGAGAAGTTCATACGGTGTTCGAGACAGCAATATCCCCTTGGAGATTATTCCGTTGGAGGCCCATGTATTGAATCTCGACGCAATTTGAGAGTTCCATCGGCATTAGGAGGCCATGAACGTTACAATTAACTATCATTTTTGCGTCGGATTCTAAAATCTAGACTTCCAAGAGAACGAACATAAGGTGCCCGAGGCAGCAACAGACCCTTGGAGACAAGTCGGCTGGAGGACGATGTATTGAATCTCGACGCAATTTGAGAGTTAGATCGTCATTAGGCGGCCCTGAACGTTACAATTAACTATCATTTTTGCGTCGGATTCGAAAATTAGACTTACAAGAGAACTACCATAAAGTGCCCGAGGCAGCATTAGATCCTTGGAGACAAGTCGGCTGGAGGACGATGTATTGGATCGCGACGCAATTTGAGTGTTCCATCGTCATTAGGAGGCCCTGAATGTTACAATTAACTATCAGTTTTTCGTCGGATTCGAAAATCTAGACTCACAGCAGACGAACCATTTGGTGCCCGAGGCAGCACTATCCCCTTGGAGACAAATCGGCTGGAGGACGATGTATTGAATCCCGACGCAATTTGAGTCTTCAATCGTCATTAGGAGGCGCTGAACGTTACAATTCACTATCATTTTTGCGTCGGATTCGAAAATCTAGACTCACAGGAGAAGGATCATATTGTGCCCGAGACAGCAATATCCCCTTGGAGACAAGTCGGCTGGAGGACGATGTATTGAATCTCGACGCAATTTGAGAGTTCCATCGTCATTAGGAGGCCCTAAACGTTACAATTAACTATCATTTTTGCGTCGGATTCGAAAATCTACACTCACAGGACAACGACCATAAGGTGCCCGAGGCAGCAATAGACCCCTGGAGACAAGTCGGCTGGAGGCCGATGTATTGAATCTCGACGCAATTTGAGTGCTCCATCGGCATTAGGAGGCCCTGAACGTTATAATTAACTATCATTTTTGCGTCGGATTCGATAATCTAAACTTACAGGAGAACGACCATAAGGTGCCCGAGGCAGCAATAGACCCTTGGAGACAAGTCGGCTGGAGGCCGATGTATTGAATCTCGACGCAATTTGAGTGTTCCATCGTCATTACAAGGCCCTGAACGTTACAATTAACTATCATTTTTGCGTCGGATTCGAAAATCTAGACTCACAGGAGAAAGATCATATTGTGCCCGAGACAGCAATATCCCCTTGGAGACAAGTCGGCTGGAGGGCGATGTATTGAATCACGACGCAATTTGAGTGTTCCATCGTCATTACAAGGCCCTGAACCTTACAATTAACTATCAGTTTCGCGTCGGATTCGAAAATCTACTCACAGGAGAAGTTCATACGGTGCTCGAGACAGCAATATCCCCTTGGAGACAATTCCGCTGGAGGCCGATGTATTGAATCTCGAGGCAATTTGAGTGTTCCATCGACATTACAAGGCCCTGAACCTTACAATTAACTATCAGTTTCGCGTCGGATTCGAAAATCTACTCACAGGAGAAGTTCATACGGTGTTCGAGACAGCAATATCCCCTTGGAGATTATTCCGTTGGAGGCCCATGTATTGAATCTCGACGCAATTTGAGAGTTCCATCGGCATTAGGAGGCCATGAACGTTACAATTAACTATCATTTTTGCGTCGGATTCTAAAATCTAGACTTCCAAGAGAACGAACATAAGGTGCCCGAGGCAGCAACAGACCCTTGGAGACAAGTCGGCTGGAGGACGATGTATTGAATCTCGACGCAATTTGAGAGTTAGATCGTCATTAGGCGGCCCTGAACGTTACAATTAACTATCATTTTTGCGTCGGATTCGAAAATTAGACTTACAAGAGAACTACCATAAAGTGCCCGAGGCAGCATTAGATCCTTGGAGACAAGTCGGCTGGAGGACGATGTATTGGATCGCGACGCAATTTGAGTGTTCCATCGTCATTAGGGGGCCCTGAATGTTACAATTAACTATCATTTTTGCGTCGGATTCGTAAATCTAGACTCACAGGAGAACGACCATAAGGTGCCCGAGGCAGCAATAGACCCTTGGAGACAAGTCGGCTGGAGGCCGATGTATTGAATCTCGACGCAATTTGAGTGTTCCATCGGCATTAGGAGGCCCTGAACGTTACAATTAACTATCATTTTTGCGTCGGGTTCGAAAATCTAGACTTACAAGAGAACGACCATAAAGTGCCCTGGGCAGCATTAGATCCTTGGAGACAAGTCGGCTGGAGGACGATGTATTGGATCGCGACGCAATTTGAGTGTTCCATCGTCATTAGGAGGTCCTGAATGTTACAATGAACTATGATTTTTGCGTCGCATTCGAAAATCTAGACTCACAGGAGAACGACCATAAGGTGCCCGAGGCAGCAATAGACCCTTGGAGACAAGTCGGCTGGAGGCCGATGTATTGCATCTCGACGCAATTTGAGTGTTCCATCGGCATTAGGAGGCCCAGAACGTTAAAATTAACTATCATTTTTGCGTCGGATTCGATAATCTAAACTCACAGGAGAACGACCATACGGTGCCCGAGGCAGCAACAGACCCTTGGAGACAAGTCGGCTGGAGGACGATGTACTGAATCTCGACGCAATTTGAGTGTTCCATCGTCATTACAAGGCCCTGAACGTTACAATTAACTATCATTTTTGGGTCGGATTCGAAAATCTAGACTCACAGGAGAACGACCATAAGGTGCCCGAGGCAGCAATAGACCCTTGGAGACAAGTCAGCTGGAGGACGATGTATTGGATCGCGACGCAATTTGAGTCTTCTATCGTCATTAGGAGGCGCAGTACGTTACAATTCACTATCATTTTTGCGTCGGATTCGAAAATCTAGACTCACAGGAGAAGGACCATGTGGTGCCCGAGGCAGCGATATCCCTTTGGAGACAAGTGGGCTGGAGGCCGATGTATTGAATCTCGACGCAATTTGAGTGTTCCATCGGCATTAGGAGGCCCTGAACGTTAAAATTAACGATCATTTTTGCGTCGGATTCGATAATCTAAACTCACATGAGAACGACCATACGGTGCCCGAGGCAGCTATTGACCCTTGGAGACAAGTCGGTTGGAGGACGATGTATTGGATCGCGACGCAAAATGAGTGTTCCATTGTCATTACAAGGCCCTGAACGTTACAATTAACTATCATTTTTGCGTCAGATTCGAAAATATAGACTCACAGCAGACGAACCATTTGGTGCCCGAGGCAGAAATATCCCCTTGGAGACAAATCGGCTGGAGGACGATGTATTGAATCCCGACGCAATTTGAGTGTCCATCGTCATTAGGAGGCCCTAAACGTTAATATTAACTATCATTATTTACGTCGGATTCGATAATCTAAACTCACAGGGGAACGACCATACGGTGCCCGAGGCAGCTATTGACCCTTGGAGACAAGTCGGCTGGAGGACGATGTATTGAATCTCGACGCAATTTGAGTCTTCCATCGTCATTTCAAGGCCATGAACGTTACAATTAACTATCATTTTTGCGTCGGATTCGAAATTCCTAGACTCACAGGAGAAAGATCATATTGTGCCCGAGACAGCAATATCCCCTTGGAAACAGGTTGGCTGGAGGACGATGTATTGAATCTCGATGCAATTTGAGTGTTCCATCGTCATTAGAAGGCCCTGAACGTTACAATTAACAATCATTTTTGCGTCGGATACGAAAATCTAGACTCACAGGAGAACGACCATAAGGTGCCCGAGGCAGCAATAGACCCTTGGAGACACGTCGGCTGGAGGACGATGTATTCGATCGCGACGCAATTTGAGTCTTCTATCGTCATTAGGAGGCCCTGAATTAACAATCATTTTGGCGTCGGATACGTAAATCTAGACTTACAAGAGAACGACCATAAAGTGCCCGAGGCAGCATTAGACCCTTGGAGACAAGTCGGCTGGAGGACGATGTATTGGATCGCGACGCAATTTGAGTGTTCCATCGTCATTAGGAGGCCCTGAATGTTACAATTAACTATCAGTTTTTCGTCGGATTCGAAAATCTAGACTCACAGCAGACGAACCATTTGGTGCCCGAGGCAGCACTATCCCCTTGGAGATAAATCGGCTGGAGGACGATGTATTGCATCCCGACGCAATTTGAGTCTTCAATCGTCATTAGGAGGCGCTGAACGTTACAATTCACTATCATTTTTGCGTCGGATTCGAAAATCTAGACTCACAGGAGAAGGATCATATTGTGCCCGAGACAGCAATATCCCCTTGGAGACAAGTCGGCTGGAGGACGATGTATTGAATCTCGACGCAATTTGAGTGTCCGATCATCATTAGGAGGCCCTAAACGTTACAATTAGCTATCATTTTTGCGTCGGATTCGATAATCTAAACTCACAGGGGAACGACCATACAGTGCCCGAGGCAGCCATTGACCCTTGGAGACAAGTCGGTTGGAGGACGATGTATTGGATCGCGACGCAAAATGAGTGTTCCATCGTCATTAGGAGGCCCTGAATGTTACAATTAACTATCAGTTTTTCGTCTGATTCGAAAATCTAAACTCACAGGAGAACGACCATAAGGTGCCCGAGGCAGCAATAGACCGTTGGAGACAAGTCGGCTGGAGGTCGATGTATTGAATCTCGACGCAATTTGAGTGTTCCATCGTCATTACAAGGCCCTGAACCTTACAATTAACTATCAGTTTCGCGTCGGATTCGAAAATCTACTCACAGGACAAGTTCATACGGTGCTCGAGACAGCAATATACCCCTTGGAGACAAATCGGCTGGAGGACAATGTATTGAATCTCGTCGCAATTTGAGTCTTCTATCGTCATTAGAAGGCGCTGAACGTTACAATTCACTATCATTTTTGCGTCGGATTCGAAAATCTAGACTCACAGGAGAAAGATCATATTGTGCCCGAGACAGCAATATCCCCTTGGAGACAAGTCGGCTGGAGGACGATGTATTGAATCTCGACGCAATTTGAGTGTTCCATCGTCATTAGAAGGCCCTGAACGTTACAATTAAATATGATTTTTGCGTCGGATTCGAAAATCTAGACTCACAGGAGAACGACCATAAGGTGCCCGAGGCAGCAATAGACCCTTGGAGACAAGTCGGCTGGAGGCCGATGTATTGAATCTCGACGCAATTTGAGTGTTCCATCGGCATTAGGAAGCCCTGAACGTTAAAATTAACTATCATTTTTGCGTCGGATTCGAAAATCTACTCAGAGGAGAAGTTCATACGGTGCTCGAGACAGCAATATCCCCTTGGAGACAATTCCGCTGGAGGCCGATGTATTGAATCTCGACGCAATTTGAGAGTTCCATCGGCATTAGGAGGCCATGAACGTTACAATTAACTATCATTTTTGCGTCGGATTCTAAAAACTAGACTTACAAAAGAACGACCATAAGGTGCCCGAGGCAGCATTAGACCCTTGGAGACAAGTCGGCTGGAGGACGATGTATTGAATCTCGACGCAATTTGAGAGTTCCATCGTCATTAGGAGGCCCTAAACGTTACAATTAACTATCATTTTTGCGTCGGATTCGAAAGTCTACACTCACAGGACAACGACCATAAGGTGCCCGAGGCAGCAATAGACCCCTGGAGACAAGTCGGCTGGAGGCCGATGTATTGAATCTCGACGCAATTTGAGTGTTCCATCGGCATTAGGAGGCCCTGAACGTTATAATTAACTATCATTTTTGCGTCGGATTCGATAATCTAAACTTACAGGAGAACGACCATAAGGTGCCCGAGGCAGCAATAGACCCTTGGAGACAAGTCGGCTGGAGGCCGATGTATTGAATCTCGACGCAATTTGAGTGTTCCATCGTCATTACAAGGCCCTGAACGTTACAATTAACTATCATTTTTGCGTCGGATTCGAAAATCTAGACTCACAGGAGAACGACCATAAGGTGCCCGAGGCAGCAATAGACCCTTGGAGACAAGTCGGCTGGAGGCCGATGTATTGAATCTCGACGCAATTTGAGTGTTCCAACGGCATTAGGAGGCCCTGAACGTTACAATTAACTATCATTTTTGCGTCGGGTTCGAAAATCTAGACTCACAGGAGAACGACCATAAGGTGCCCGAGGCAGCAATAGACCCTTGGAGACAAGTCGGCTGGAGGACGATGTATTGAATCTCGACGCAATTTGAGAGTTAGATCGTCATTAGGCGGCCCTGAACGTTACAATTAACTATCATTTTTGCGTCGGATTCGAAAATCTAGACTTACAAGAGAAAGACCATAAAGTGCAAGTGGCAGCATTAGATCCTTGGAGACAAGTCGGCTGGAGGACGATGTATTGGATCGCGACGCAATTTGAGTGTTCCATCGTCATTAGGAGGCCCTGAATGTTACAATTAACTATGATTTTTGCGTCGCATTCGAAAATCTAGACTCACAGGAGAACGACCATAAGGTGCCCGAGGCAGCAATAGACCCTTGGAGACAAGTCGGCTGGAGGCCGATGTATTGAATCTCGACGCAATTTGAGTGTTCCATCGGCATTAGGAGGCCCAGAACGTTAAAATTAACTATCATTTTTGCGTCGGATTCGATAATCTAAACTCACAGGAGAACGACCATACGGTGCCCGAGGCAGCAACAGACCCTTGGAGACAAGTCGGCTGGAGGACGATGTATTGAATCTCGACGCAATTTGAGTGTTCCATCGTCATTACAAGGCCCTGAACGTTACAATTAACTATCATTTTTGGGTCGGATTCGAAAATCTAGACTCACAGGAGAACGACCATAAGGTGCCCGAGGCAGCAATAGACCCTTGGAGACAAGTCGGCTGGAGGACGATGTATTGAATCTCGACGCAATTTGAGTGTTAGATCGTCATTAGGCGGCCCTGAACGTTACAATTAACTATCATTTTTGCGTCGGATTCGAAAATTAGACTTACAAGAGAACGACCATAAAGTGCCCGAGGCAGCATTAGATCCTTGGAGACAAGTCGGCTGGAGGACGATGTATTGGATCGCGACGCAATTTGAGTGTTCCATCGTCATTAGGGGGCCCTGAATGTTACAATTAACTATCATTTTTGCGTCGGATTCGAAAATCTAGACTCACAGGAGAACGACCATAAGGTGCCCGAGGCAGCAATAGACCCTTGGAGACAAGTCGGCTGGAGGCCGATGTATTGAATCTCGACGCAATTTGAGTGTTCCATCGGCATTAGGAGGCCCTGAACGTTACAATTAACTATCATTTTTGCGTCGGGTTCGAAAATCTAGACTTACAAGAGAACGACCATAAAGTGCCCGAGGCAGCATTAGATCCTTGGAGACAAGTCGGCTGGAGGACGATGTATTGGATCGCGACGCAATTTGAGCGTTCCATCGTCATTAGGAGGCCCTGAATGTTACAATTAACTATGATTTTTGCGTCGCATTCGAAAATCTAGACTCACAGGAGAACGACCATAAGGTGCAAGAGGCAGCAATAGACCCTTGGAGACAAGTCGGCTGGAGGCCGATGTATTGCATCTCGACGCAATTTGAGTGTTCCATCGGCATTAGGAGGCCCAGAACGTTAAAATTAACTACCATTTTTGCGTCGGATTCGATAATCTAAACTCACAGGAGAACGACCATACGGTGCCCGAGGCAGCAACAGACCCTTGGAGACAAGTCGGCTGGAGGACGATGTACTGAATCTCGACGCAATTTGAGTGTTCCATCGTCATTACAAGGCCCTGAACGTTACAATTAACTATCATTTTTGGGTCGGATTCGAAAATCTAGACTCACAGGAGAACGACCATAAGGTGCCCGAGGCAGCAATAGACCCTTGGAGACAAGTCAGCTGGAGGACGATGTATTGGATCGCGACGCAATTTGAGTCTTCTATCGTCATTAGGAGGCGCGGTACGTTACAATTAACTATCATTTTTGGGTCGGATTCGAAAATCTAGACTCACAGGAGAACGACCATAAGGTGCAAGAGGCAGCAATAGACCCTTGGAGACAAGTGGGCTGGAGGCCGATGTATTGAATCTCGACGCAATTTGAGTGTTCCATCGGCATTAGGAGGCCCTGAACGTTAAAATTAACGATCATTTTTGCGTCGGATTCGATAATCTAAACTCACAGGAGAACGACGATACGGTGCCCGAGGCAGCTATTGACCCTTGGAGACAAGTCGGTTGGAGGACGATGTATTGGATCGCGACGCAAAATGAGTGTTCCATTGTCATTACAAGGCCCTGAACGTTACAATTAACTATCATTTTTGCGTCAGATTCGAAAATATAGACTCACAGCAGACGAACCATTTGGTGCCCGAGGCAGCAATATCCCCTTGGAGACAAATCGGCTGGAGGACGATGTATTGAATCCCGACGCAATTTGAGTGTCCCATCGTCATTAGGAGGACCTAAACGTTACTATTAACTATCATTATTTACGTCGGATTCGATAATCTAAACTCACAGGGGAACGACCATACGGTGCCCGAGGCAGCTATTGACCCTTGGAGACAAGTCGGCTGGAGGACGATGTATTGAATCTCGACGCAATTTGAGTCTTCCATCGTCATTTCAAGGCCATGAACGTTACAATTAACTATCATTTTTGCGTCGGATTCGAAAATCTAGACTCACAGGAGAAAGATCATATTGTGCCCGAGACAGCAATATCCCCTTGGAAACAAGTTGGCTGGAGGACGATGTATTGAATCTCGATGCAATTTGAGTGTTCCATCGTCATTAGAAGGCCCTGAACGTTACAATTAACAATCATTTTTGCGTCGGATACGAAAATCTAGACTCACAGGAGAACGACCATAAGGTGCCCGAGGCAGCAATAGACCCTTGGAGACAAGTCGGCTGGAGGACGATGTATTCGATCGCGACGCAATTTGAGTCTTCTATCGTCATTAGGAGGCCCTGAATTAACAATCATTTTGGCGTCGGATACGTGAATCTAGACTTACAAGAGAACGACCATAAAGTGCCCGAGGCAGCATTAGACCCTTGGAGACAAGTCGGCTGGAGGACGATGTATTGGATCGCGACGCAATTTGAGTGTTCCATCGTCATTAGGAGGCCCTGAATGTTACAATTAACTATCAGTTTTTCGTCGGATTCGAAAATCTAAACTCACAGGAGAACGACCATAAGGTGCCCGAGGCAGCAATAGACCCTTGGAGACAAGTCAGCTGGAGGACGATGTATTGGATCGCGACGCAATTTGAGTCTTCTATCGTCATTAGGAGGCGCGGTACGTTACAATTCACTATCATTTTTGCGTCGGATTCGAAAATCTAGACTCACAGGAGAAGGACCATGTGGTGCCCGAGGCAGCGATATCCCCTTGGAGACAAGTGGGCTGGAGGCCGATGTATTGAATCTCGACGCAATTTGAGTGTTCCATCGGCATTAGGAGGCCCTGAACGTTAAAATTAACGATCATTTTTGCGTCGGATTCGATAATCTAAACTCACAGGAGAACGACGATACGGTGCCCGAGGCAGCTATTGACCCTTGGAGACAAGTCGGTTGGAGGACGATGTATTGGATCGCGACGCAAAATGAGTGTTCCATTGTCATTACAAGGCCCTGAACGTTACAATTAACTATCATTTTTGCGTCAGATTCGAAAATATAGCCTCACAGCAGACGAACCATTTGGTGCCCGAGGCAGCAATATCCCCTTGGAGACAAATCGGCTGGAGGACGATGTATTGAATCCCGACGCAATTTGAGTGTCCCATCGTCATTAGGAGGCCCTAAACGTTACTATTAACTATCATTATTTACGTCGGATTCGATAATCTAAACTCACAGGGGAACGACCATACGGTGCCCGAGGCAGCTATTGACCCTTGGAGACAAGTCGGCTGGAGGACGATGTATTGAATCTCGACGCAATTTGAGTCTTCCATCGTCATTTCAAGGCCATGAACGTTACAATTAACTATCATTTTTGCGTCGGATTCGAAAATCTAGACTCACAGGAGAAAGATCATATTGTGCCCGAGACAGCAATATCCCCTTGGAAACAAGTTGGCTGGAGGACGATGTATTGAATCTCGATGCAATTTGAGTGTTCCATCGTCATTAGAAGGCCCTGAACGTTACAATTAACAATCATTTTTGCGTCGGATACGAAAATCTAGACTCACAGGAGAACGACCATAAGGTGCCCGAGGCAGCAATAGACCCTTGGAGACAAGTCGGCTGGAGGACGATGTATTCGATCGCGACGCAATTTGAGTCTTCTATCGTCATTAGGAGGCCCTGAATTAACAATCATTTTGGCGTCGGATACGTAAATCTAGACTTACAAGAGAACGACCATAAAGTGCCCGAGGCAGCATTAGACCCTTGGAGTCAAGTCGGCTGGAGGACGATGTATTGGATCGCGACGCAATTTGAGTGTTCCATCGTCATTAGGAGGCCCTGAATGTTACAATTAACTATCAGTTTTTCGTCGGATACGAAAATCTAGACTCACAGGAGAACGACCATAAGGTGCCCGAGGCAGCAATATCCCCTTGGAGATAAATCGGCTGGAGGACGGTGTATTGAATCCCGACGCAATTTGAGTCTTCAATCGTCATTAGGAGGCGCTGAACGTTACAATTCACTATCATTTTTGCGTCGGATTCGAAAATCTAGACCCACAGGAGAAGGATCATATTGTGCCCGAGACAGCAATATCCCCTTGGAGACAAGTCGGCTGGAGGACGATGTATTGAATCTCGACGCAATTTGAGTGTCCGATCATCATTAGGAGGCCCTAAACGTTACAATTAGCTATCATTTTTGCGTCGGATTCGATAATCTAAACTCACAGGGGAACGACCATACAGTGCCCGAGGCAGCCATTGACCCTTGGAGACAAGTCGGTTGGAGGACGATGTATTTCAATCGCGACGCAAAATGAGTGTTCCATCGTCATTAGGAGGCCCTGAATGTTACAATTAACTATCAGTTTTTCGTCTGATTCGAAAATCTAAACTCACAGGAGAACGACCATAAGGTGCCCGAGGCAGCAATAGACCGTTGGAGACAAGTCGGCTGGAGGTCGATGTATTGAATCTCGACGCAATTTGAGTGTTCCATCGTCATTACAAGGCCCTGAACCTTACAATTAACTATCAGTTTCGCGTCGGATTCGAAAATCTACTCACAGGACAAGTTCATACGGTGCTCGAGACAGCAATATACCCCTTGGAGACAAATCGGCTGGAGGACAATGTATTGAATCTCGTCGCAATTTGAGTCTTCTATCGTCATTAGAAGGCGCTGAACGTTACAATTCACTATCATTTTTGCGTCGGATTCGAAAATCTAGACTCACAGGAGAAAGATCATATTGTGCCCGAGACAGCAATATCCCCTTGGAGACAAGTCGGCTGGAGGACGATGTATTGAATCTCGACGCAATTTGAGTGTTCCATCGTCATTAGACGGCCCTGAACGTTACAATTAAATATGATTTTTGCGTCGGATTCGAAAATCTAGACTCACAGGAGAACGACCATAAGGTGCCCGAGGCAGCAATAGACCCTTGGAGACAAGTCGGCTGGAGGCCGATGTATTGAATCTCGACGCAATTTGAGTGTTCCATCGGCATTAGGAAGCCCTGAACGTTAAAATTAACTATCATTTTTGCGTCGGATTCGAAAATCTACTCAGAGGAGAAGTTCATACGGTGCTCGAGACAGCAATATCCATTTGGAGACAATTCCGCTGGAGGCCGATGTATTGAATCTCGACGCAATTTGAGAGTTCCATCGGCATTAGGAGGCCATGAACGTTACAATTAACTATCATTTTTGCGTCGGATTCGAAAATCTAGACTCACAGGAGAACGACCATAAGGTGCCCGAGGCAACAATAGACCCTTGGAGACAAGTCGGCTGGAGGCCGATGTATTGAATCTCGACGCAATTTGAGTGTTCCAACGGCATTAGGAGGCCCTGAACGTTACAATTAACTATCATTTTTGCGTCGGGTTCGAAAATCTAGACTCACAGGAGAACGACCATAAGGTGCCCGAGGCAGCAATAGACCCTTGGAGACAAGTCGGCTGGAGGACGATGTATTGAATCTCGACGCAATTTGAGAGTTAGATCGTCATTAGTCGGCCCTGGACGTTACAATTAACTATCATTTTTGCGTCGGATTCGAAAATCTAGACTTACAAGAGAAAGACCATAAAGTGCCCGAGGCAGCATTAGATCCTTGGAGACAAGTCGGCTGGAGGACGATGTATTGGATCGCGACGCAATTTGAGTGTTCCATCGTCATTAGGAGGCCCTGAATGTTACAATTAACTATGATTTTTGCGTCGCATTCGAAAATCTAGACTCACAGGAGAACGACCATAAGGTGCCCGAGGCAGCAATAGACCCTTGGAGACAAGTCGGCTGGAGGCCGATGTATTGAATCTCGACGCAATTTGAGTGTTCCATCGGCATTAGGAGGCCCAGAACGTTAAAATTAACTATCATTTTTGCGTCGGATTCGATAATCTAAACTCACAGGAGAACGACCATACGGTGCCCGAGGCAGCAACAGACCCTTGGAGACAAGTCGGCTGGAGGACGATGTATTGAATCTCGACGCAATTTGAGTGTTCCATCGTCATTACAAGGCCCTGAACGTTACAATTAACTATCATTTTTGGGTCGGATTCGAAAATCTAGACTCACAGGAGAACGACCATAAGGTGCCCGAGGCAGCAATAGACCCTTGGAGACAAGTCAGCTGGAGGACGATGTATTGGATCGCGACGCAATTTGAGTCTTCTATCGTCATTAGGAGGCGCGGTACGTTACAATTCACTATCATTTTTGCGTCGGATTCGAAAATCTAGACTCACATGAGAAGGACCATGTGGTGCCCGAGGCAGCGATATCCCCTTGGAGACAAGTGGGCTGGAGGCCGATGTATTGAATCTCGACGCAATGTGAGTGTTCCATCGGCATTAGGAGGCCCTGAACGTTAAAATTAACGATCATTTTTGCGTCGGATTCGATAATCTAAACTCACAGGAGAACGACGATACGGTGCCCGAGGCAGCTATTGACCCTTGGAGACAAGTCGGTTCGAGGACGATGTATTGGATCGCGACGCAAAATGAGTGTTCCATTGTCATTACAAGGCCCTGAACGTTACAATTAACTATCATTTTTGCGTCAGATTCGAAAATATAGACTCACAGCAGACGAACCATTTGGTGCCCGAGGCAGCAATATCCCCTTGGAGACAAATCGGCTGGAGGACGATGTATTGAATCCCGACGCAATTTGAGTGTCCCATCGTCATTAGGAGGCCCTAAACGTTACTATTAACTATCATTATTTACGTCGGATTCGATAATCTAAACTCACAGGGGAACGACCATACGGTGCCCGAGGCAGCTATTGACCCTTGGAGACAAGTCGGCTGGAGGACGATGTATTGAATCTCGACGCAATTTGAGTCTTCCATCGTCATTTCAAGGCCATGAACGTTACAATTAACTATCATTTTTGCGTCGGATTCGAAAATCTAGACTCACAGGAGAAAGATCATATTGTGCCCGAGACAGCAATATCCTCTTGGAAACAAGTTGGCTGGAGGACGATGTACTGAATCTCGATGCAATTTGAGTGTTCCATCGTCATTAGAAGGCCCTGAACGTTACAATTAACAATCATTTTTGCGTCGGATACGAAAATCTAGACTCACAGGAGAACGACCATAAGGTGCCCGAGGCAGCAATAGACCCTTGGAGACAAGTCGGCTGGAGGACGATGTATTCGATCGCGACGCAATGTGACTCTTCTATCGTCATTAGGAGGCCCTGAATTAACAATCATTTTGGCGTCGGATACGTAAATCTAGACTTACAAGAGAACGACCATAAAGTGCCCGAGGCAGCATTAGACCCTTGGAGACAAGTCGGCTGGAGGACGATGTATTGGATCGCGACGCAATTTGAGTGTTCCATCGTCATTAGGAGGCCCTGAATGTTACAATTAACTATCAGTTTTTCGTCGGATTCGAAAATCTAAACTCACAGGAGAACGACCATAAGGTGCCCGAGGCAGCAATAGACCCTTGGAGACAAGTCAGCTGGAGGACGATGTATTGGATCGCGACGCAATTTGAGTCTTCTATCGTCATTAGGAGGCGCGGTACGTTACAATTCACTATCATTTTTGCGTCGGATTCGAAAATCTAGACTCACAGGAGAAGGACCATGTGGTGCCCGAGGCAGCGATATCCCCTTGGAGACAAGTGGGCTGGAGGCCGATGTATTGAATCTCGACGCAATTTGAGTGTTCCATCGGCATTAGGAGGCCCTGAAAGTTAAAATTAACGATCATTTTTGCGTCGGATTCGATAATCTAAACTCACAGGAGAACGACGATACGGTGCCCGAGGCAGCTATTGACCCTTGGAGACAAGTCGGTTGGAGGACGATGTATTGGATCGCGACGCAAAATGAGTGTTCCATTGTCATTACAAGGCCCTGAACGTTACAATTAACTATCATTTTTGCGTCAGATTCGAAAATATAGACTCACAGCAGACGAACCATTTGGTGCCCGAGGCAGCAATATCCCCTTGGAGACAAATCGGCTGGAGGACGGTGTATTGAATCCCGACGCAATTTGAGTGTCCCATCGTCATTAGGAGGCCCTAAACGTTACTATTAACTATCATTATTTACGTCGGATTCGATAATCTAAACTCACAGGGGAACGACCATACGGTGCCCGAGGCAGCTATTGACCCTTGGAGACAAGTCGGCTGGAGGACGATGTATTGAATCTCGACGCAATTTGAGTCTTCCATCGTCATTTCAAGGCCATGAACGTTACAATTAACTATCATTTTTGCGTCGGATTCGAAAATCTAGACTCACAGGAGAAAGATCATATTGTGCCCGAGACAGCAATATCCCCTTGGAAACAAGTTGGCTGGAGGACGATGTATTGAATCTCGATGCAATTTGAGTGTTCCATCGTCATTAGAAGGCCCTGAACGTTACAATTAACAATCATTTTTGCGTCGGATACGAAAATCTAGACTCACAGGAGAACGACCATAAGGTGCCCGAGGCAGCAATAGACCCTTGGAGACAAGTCGGCTGGAGGACGATGTATTCGATCGCGACGCAATTTGAGTCTTCTATCGTCATTAGGAGGCCCTGAATTAACAATCATTTTGGCGTCGGATACGTAAATCTAGACTTACAAGAGAACGACCATAAAGTGCCCGAGGCAGCATTAGACCCTTGAAGACAAGTCGGCTGGAGGACGATGTATTGGATCGCGACGCAATTTGAGTGTTCCATCGTCATTAGGAGGCCCTGAATGTTACAATTAACTATCAGTTTTTCGTCGGATTCGAAAATCTAGACTCACAGCAGACGAACCATTTGGTGCCCGAGGCAGCACTATCCCCTTGGAGTTAATCGGCTGGAGGACGATGTATTGAATCCCGACGCAATTTGAGTCTTCAATCGTCATTAGGAGGCGCTGAACGTTACAATTCACTATCATTTTTGCGTCGGATTCGAAAATCTAGACCCACAGGAGAAGGATCATATTGTGCCCGAGACAGCAATATCCCCTTGGAGACAAGTCGGCTGGAGGACGATGTATTGAATCTCGACGCAATTTGAGTGTCCGATCATCATTAGGAGGCCCTAAACGTTACAATTAGCTATCATTTTTGCGTCGGATTCGATAATCTAAACTCACAGGGGAACGACCATACAGTGCCCGAGGCAGCCATTGACCCTTGGAGACAAGTCGGTTGGAGGACGATGTATTGGATCGCGACGCAAAATGAGTGTTCCATCGTCATTAGGAGGCCCTGAATGTTACAATTAACTATCAGTTTTTCGTCTGATTCGAAAATCTAAACTCACAGGAGAACGACCATAAGGTGCCCGAGGCAGCAATAGACCGTTGGAGACAAGTCGGCTGGAGGTCGATGTATTGAATCTCGACGCAATTTGAGTGTTCCATTGTCATTACAAGGCCCTGAACCTTACAATTAACTATCAGTTTCGCGTCGGATTCGAAAATCTACTCACAGGACAAGTTCATACGGTGCTCGAGACAGCAATATACCCCTTGGAGACAAATCGGCTGGAGGACAATGTATTGAATCTCGTCGCAATTTGAGTCTTCTATCGTCATTAGAAGGCGCTGAACGTTACAATTCACTATCATTTTTGCGTCGGATTCGAAAATCTAGACTCACAGGAGAAAGATCATATTGTGCCCGAGGCAGCAATATCCCCTTGGAGACAAGTCGGCTGGAGGACGATGTATTGAATCTCGACGCAATTTGAGTGTTCCATCGTCATTAGACGGCCCTGAACGTTACAATTAAATATGATTTTTGCGTCGGATTCGAAAATCTAGACTCACAGGAGAACGACCATAAGGTGCCCGAGGCAGCAATAGACCCTTGGAGACAAGTCGGCTGGAGGCCGATGTATTGAATCTCGACGCAATTTGAGTGTTCCATCGGCATTAGGAAGCCCTGAACGTTAAAATTAACTATCATTTTTGCGTCGGATTCGAAAATCTACTCAGAGGAGAAGTTCATACGGTGCTCGAGACAGCAATATCCCTTTGGAGACAATTCCGCTGGAGGCCGATGTATTGAATCTCGACGCAATTTGAGAGTTCCATCGGCATTAGGAGGCCATGAACGTTACAATTAACTATCATTTTTGCGTCGGATTCTAAGAACTAGACTTACAAAAGAACGACCATAAGGTGCCCGAGGCAGCATTAGACCCTTGGAGACAAGTCGGCTGGAGGACCATGTATTGAATCTCGACGCAATTTGAGAGTTCCATCGTCATTAGGAGGCCCTAAACGTTACAATTAACTATCATTTTTGCGTCGGATTCGAAAATCTACGCTCACAGGACAACGACCATAAGGTGCCCGAGGCAGCAATAGACCCCTGGAGACAAGTCGGCTGGAGGCCGATGTATTGAATCTCGACGCAATTTGAGTGTTCCATCGGCATTAGGAGGCCCTGAACGTTATAATTAACTATCATTTTTGCGTCGGATTCGATAATCTAAACTTACAGGAGAACGACCATAAGGTGCCCGAGGCAGCAATAGACCCTTGGAGACAAGTCGGCTGGAGGCCGATGTATTGAATCTCGACGCAATTTGAGTGTTCCATCGTCATTACAAGGCCCTGAACGTTACAATTAACTATCATTTTTGCGTCGGATTCGAAAATCTAGACTTACAGGAGAACGACCATAAGGTGCCCGAGGCAGCAATAGACCCTTGGAGACAAGTCGGCTGGAGGCCGATGTATTGAATCTCGACGCAATTTGAGTGTTCCAACGGCATTAGGAGGCCCTGAACGTTACAATTAACTATCATTTTTGCGTCGGGTTCGAAAATCTAGACTCACAGGAGAACGACCATAAGGTGCCCGAGGCAGCAATAGACCCTTGGAGACAAGTCGGCTGGAGGACGATGTATTGAATCTCGACGCAATTTGAGAGTTAGATCGTCATTAGTCGGCCCTGGACGTTACAATTAACTATCATTTTTGCGTCGGATTCGAAAATCTAGACTTACAAGAGAAAGACCATAAAGTGCCCGAGGCAGCATTAGATCCTTGGAGACAAGTCGGCTGGAGGACGATGTATTGGATCGCGACGCAATTTGAGTGTTCCATCGTCATTAGGAGGCCCTGAATGTTACAATTAACTATGATTTTTGCGTCGCATTCGAAAATCTAGACTCACAGGTGAACGACCATAAGGTGTCCGAGGCAGCAATAGACCCTTGGAGACAAGTCGGCTGGAGGCCGATGTATTGAATCTCGACGCAATTTGAGTGTTCCATCGGCATTAGGAGGCCCAGAACGTTAAAATTAACTATCATTTTTGCGTCGGATTCGATAATCTAAACTCACAGGAGAACGACCATACGGTGCCCGAGGCAGCAACAGACCCTTGGAGACAAGTCGGCTGGAGGACGATGTATTGAATCTCGACGCAATTTGAGTGTTCCATCGTCATTACAAGGCCCTGAACGTTACAATTAACTATCATTTTTGGGTCGGATTCGAAAATCTAGACTCACAGGAGAACGACCATAAGGTGCCCGAGGCTGCAATAGACCCTTGGAGACAAGTCAGCTGGAGGACGATGTATTGGATCGCGACGCAATTTGAGTCTTCTATCGTCATTAGGAGGCGCGGTACGTTACAATTCACTATCGTTTTTGCGTCGGATTCGAAAATCTAGACTCACATGAGAAGGACCATGTGGTGCCCGAGGCAGCGATATCCCCTTGGAGACAAGTGGGCTGGAGGCCGATGTATTGAATCTCGACGCAATGTGAGTGTTCCATCGGCATTAGGAGGCCCTGAACGTTAAAATTAACGATCATTTTTGCGTCGGATTCGATAATCTAAACTCACAGGAGAACGACCATACGGTGCCCGAGGCAGCAACAGACCCTTGGAGACAAGTCAGCTGGAGGACGATGTATTGAATATCGACGCAATTTGAGTGTTCCATCGTCATTAGGAGGCCCTAAATGTTACAATTAACTATCATTTTTGCGTCGGATTCGATAATCTAACATCACAGGAGAACGACCATAAGGTGCCCGAGGCAGCAACAGACCCTAGGAGACTAGTCGGCGGGAGGCCGATGTATTTAATCTCGACGCAATCTGAGTGTTCCATCGTCATTACAAGGCCCTGAACGTTACAATTAACTATCATTTTTGCGTCGGATACGAAAATCCTGACTCACAGGAGACCGACCATAAGGTGCCGGAGGCAGCAATAGACCCTTGGAGACAAGTCGGCTGGAGGACGATGTATTGAATCTCGACGCAATTTGAGAGTTAGATCGTCATTAGGCGGCCCTGAACGTTACAATTAACTATCATTTTTGCGTCGGATTCGAAAATTAGACTTACAAGAGAACGACCATAAAGTGCCCGAGGCAGCATTAGATCCTTGGAGACAAGTCGGCTGGAGGACGATGTATTGGATCGCGACGCAATTTGAGTGTTCCATCGTCATTAGGGGGCCCTGAATGTTACAATTAACTATCATTTTTGCGTCGGATTCGAAAATCTAGACTCACAGGAGATCGACCATAAGGTGCCCGAGGCAGCAATAGACCCTTGGAGGCAAGTCGGCTGGAGGCCGATGTATTGAATCTCGACGCAATTTGAGTGTTCTATCGGCATTAGGAGGCCCTGAACGTTAAAATTAACTATCATTTTTGCGTCGGATTCGATAATCTAAACTCACAGGAGAACGACCATAAGGTGCCCAAGGCAGCAATAGACCCATGGAGACAAGTCGGCTGGAGGACGATGTATTGGATCGCGTCGCAATTTGAGTCTTCTACCGTCATTAGGAGGCGCTGAACGTTACAATTCACTATCATTTTTGCGTCGGATTCGAAAATCTAGACTCACAGGAGAAGGACCATGTGGTGCCCGAGGCAGCGATATCCCCTTGGAGACAAGTCGGCTGGAGGCCGATGTATTGAATCTCGACGCAATTTGAGTGTTCCATCGTCTTTAGAAGGCCCTGAACGTTACAATTTACTATCATTTTTCCGTCGGATACGAAAATCTAGACTCACAGGAGAACGACCATAAGGTGCCCTCGGCAGCAATAGACCCTTGGAGACAAGTCGGCTGGAGGACGATGTATTGATTCTCGATGCAATTTGAGAGTTCCATCGTCATTAGGCGGCCCTGAACGTTACAATTAACTATCATTTTGGCGTCGGATTCGTAAATCTAGACTTACAAGAGAACGACCATAAAGTGCCCGAGGCAGCATTAGACCCTAGGAGACAAGTCGGCTGGAGGACGATGAATTCAATCGCGACGCAATTTGAGTGTTCCATCGTCATTAGGAGGCCCTGTATGTTACAATTAACTATCAGTTTTTCGTCGGATTCGAAAATCTAGACTCACAGCAGACGAACCATTTGGTGCCCGAGGCAGCAATTTCCCTTGAGACAAGTCGGCTGGAGGACGATGTATTGAATCTCGACGCAATTTGAGCGTTCCATCGTCATTAGGCGGCCCTGAACGTTACAGTTAACTATCATTTTTGCGTCGGATTCGCAAATCTAGACTCACAGGAGAAGGATGATATTGTGCCCGAGACAGCAATATCCCCTTGTAGACAAGTCGGCTGGAGGATGATGTATTGAATCTCGACGCAATTTGAGTGTCCCATCGTCATTAGGAGGCCCTAAACGTTACAATTAACTATCATTTTTGCGTCGGATTCGATAATCTAAGCTCACAGGGGAAAGACCATACGGTGCCCGAGGCAGCTATTGACCCTTGGAGACAAGTCGGTTGGAGGACGATGTATTGGATCGCGACGGAAAATAAGTGTTCCATCGTCATTACAAGGCCCTGAACCTTACAATTAACTATCAGTTTCGCGTCGGATTCGAAAATCTACTCACAGGAGAAGTTCATACGGTGCTCGAGACAGCAATATACCCCTTGGAGACAAATCGGCTGGAGGACGATGTATTGAATCTCGACGCAATTTGAGTCTTCCATCGTCATTACAAGGCCCTGAACGTTACAATTAACTATCATTTTTGCGTCGGATAAGAAAATCTAGACTCATAGGAGAACGACCATAAGGTGCCCGAGGCAGCAACAGACCCTTGGAGATAAGTCGGCGGGAGGCCGATGTATTGAATCTCGACGCAATTTGAGTGTTCCATCGTCATTACAAGGCCCTGAACGTTACAATTAACTATCATTTTTGCGTCGGATACGAAAATCTAGACTCACAAGTGAACGACCATAAGGTGCCGGAGGCAGCAATAGACCCTTGGAGACAAGTCGGCTGGAGGCCGATGTATTGAATCTCGACGCAATTTGTGTGTTCCATCGGCATTAGGAGGCCCTGAACGTTACAATTAACTATCATTTTTGCGTCGGATTCGATAATCTAAACTTACAGGAGAACGACCATAAGGTGCCCGAGGCAGCAATAGACCCTTGGAGACAAGTCGGCCGGAGGCCGATGTATTGAATCTCGACGCAATTTGAGTGTTCCATCGTCATTACAAGGCCCTGAACGTTACAATTAACTATCATTTTTGGGTCGGATTCGAAAATCTAGACTCACAGGAGAACGACCATAAGGTGCCCGAGGCAGCAATAGACCCTTGGAGACAAGTCAGCTGGAGGACGATGTATTGGATCGCGACGCAATTTGAGTCTTCTATCGTCATTACGAGGCGCGGTACGTTACAATTCACTATCATCTTTGCGTCGGATTCGAAAATCTAGACTCACAGGAGAAGGACCATGTGGTGCCCGAGGCAGCGATATCCCCTTGGAGACAAGTGGGCTGGAGGCCGATGTATTGAATCTCGACGCAATGTGAGTGTTCCATCGGCATTAGGAGGCCCTGAACGTTAAAATTAACGATCATTTTTGCGTCGGATTCGATAATCTAAACTCACATGAGAACGACCATACGGTGCCCGAGGCAGCAACAGACCCTTGGAGACAAGTCGGCTGGAGGACGATGTATTGAATCTCGACGCAATTTGAGTGTTCCATCGTCATTACAAGGCCCTGATCGTTACAATTAACTATCATTTTTGCGTCGGATTCGAAAATCTAGACTCACAGGAGAAAGATCATATTGTGCCCGAGACAGCAATATCCCCTTGGAGACAAGTCGGCTGGAGGCCGATGTATTGAATCTCGACGCAATTTGAGTCATCTATCGTCATTAGGAGGCGCGGTACGTTACAATTCACTATCATCTTTGCGTCGGATTCTAAAATCTAGACTTCCAAGAGAACGACCATAAGGTGCCCGAGGCAGCATTAGACCCTTGGAGACAAGTCGGCTGGAGGACGATGTATTGAATCTCGACGCAATTTGAGAGTTCTATCGTCATCAGGAGGCGCTGAACGTTACTATTCACTATCATTTTTGCGTCGGATTCGAAAATCTAGACTTACAGGAGAAGGATCATATGGTGCCCGAGGCAGCAACAGACCCTTGGAGACAAGTCGGCTGGAGGCCGATGTATTGAATATCGAGGCAATTTGAGTGTTCCATCGTCATTAGGAGGCCCTAAATGTTACAATTAACTATCATTTTTGCGTCGGATTCGATAATCTAAACTCACAGGAGAACGACCATAAGGTGCCCGAGGCAGCAACAGACCCTAGGAGACTAGTCGGCGGGAGGCCGATGTATTGAATCTCGACGCAATCTGAGTGTTCCATCGTCATTACAAGGCCCTGAACGTTACAATTAACTATCATTTTTGCGTCGGATACGAAAATCCAGACTCACAGGAGAACGACCATAAGGTGCCGGAGGCAGCAATAGACCCTTGGAGACAAGTCGGCTGGAGGACGATGTATTGAATCTCGACGCAATTTGAGAGTTAGATCGTCATTAGGCGGCCCTGAAAGTTACAATTAACTATCATTTTTGCGTCGGATTCGAAAATTAGACTTACAAGAGAACGACCATAAAGTGCCCGAGGCAGCAATAGACCCTTGGAGGCAAGTCGGCTGGAGGCCGATGTATTGAATCTCGCCGCAATTTGAGTGTTCCATCGGCATTAGGAGGCCCTGAACGTTAAAATTAACTATCATTTTTGCGTCGGATTCGATAATCTAAACTCACAGGAGAACGACCATAAGGTGCCCAAGGCAGCAATAGACCCATGGAGACAAGTCGGCTGGAGGACGATGTATTGGATCGCGACGCAATTTGAGTCTTCTACCGTCATTAGGAGGCGCTGAACGTTACAATTCACTATCATTTTTGCGTCGGATTCGAAAATCTAGACTCACAGGAGAAGGACCATGTGGTGCCCGAGGCAGCGGTATCCCCTTGGAGACAAGTCGGCTGGAGGCCGATGTATTGAATCTCGACGCAATTTGAGTGTTCCATCGTCTATAGAAGGCCCTGAACGTTACAATTAACTATCATTTTTGCGTCGGATACGAAAATCTAGACTCACAGGAGAACGACCATAAGGTGCCCGAGGCAGCAATAGACCCTTGGAGACAAGTCGGCTGGAGGACGATGTATTGAATCTCGATGCAATTTGAGAGTTCCATCGTCATTAGGCGGCCCTGAACGTTACAATTAACTATCATTTTGGCGTCGGATTCGTAAATCTAGACTTACAAGAGAACGACCATAAAGTGCCCGAGGCAGCATTAGACCCTAGGAGCCAAGTCGGCTGGAGGACGATGTATTGGATCGCGACGCAATTTGAGTGTTCCATCGTCATTAGGAGGCCCTGAATGTTACAATTAACTATCAGTTTTTCGTCGGATTCGAAAATCTAGACTCACAGCAGACGATCCATTTGGTGCCCGAGGCAGCAATTTCCCTTGAGACAAGTCGGCTGGAGGACGATGTATGGAATCTCGACGCAATTTGAGAGTTCCATCGTCATTAGGCGGCCCTGAACGTTACAATTAACTATCATTTTTGCGTCGGATTCGCAAATCTAGACTCACAGGAGAAGGATGATATTGTGCCCGAGACAGCAATATCCCCTTGTAGACAAGTCGGCTGGAGGATGATGTATTGAATCTCGACGCAATTTGAGTGTCCCATCGTCATTAGGAGGCCCTAAACGTCACAATTAACTATCATTTTTGCGTCGGATTCGATAATCTAAACTCACAGGGGAAAGACCATACGGTGCCCGAGGCAGCTATTGACCCTTGGAGACAAGTCGGTTGGAGGACGATGTATTGGATCGCGACGGAAAATGAGTGTTCCATCGTCATTACAAGGCCCTGAACCTTACAATTAACTATCAGTTTCGCGTCGGATTCGAAAATCTACTCACAGGAGAAGCTCATACGGTGCTCGAGACAGCAATATACCCCTTGGAGACAAATCGGCTGGAGGACGATGTATTGAATCTCGACGCAATTTGAGTCTTCCATCGTCATTACAAGGCCCTGAACGTTACTATTAACTATCATTTTTGCGTCGGATAAGAAAATCTAGACTCACAGGAGAACGACCATAAGGTGCCCGAGGCAGCAACAGACCCTTGGAGATAAGTCGGCGGGAGGCCGATGTATTGAATCTCGACGCAATTTGAGTGTTCCATCGTCATTACAAGGCCCTGAACGTTACAATTAACTATCATTTTTGCGTCGGATACGAAAATCTAGACTCACAAGTGAACGACCATAAGGTGCCGGAGGCACCAATAGACCCTTGGAGACAAGTCGGCTGGAGGACGATGTATTGAATCTAGACGCAATTTGAGAGTTCCATCGTCATTAGGCGGCCCTGAACGTTACAATTAAGTATCATTTTGGCGTCGGATTCGTAAATCTAGACTTACAAGAGAACGACCATAAAGTGCCTGAGGCAGCATTAGACCCTTGGAGACAAGTCGGCTGGAGGACGATGTATTGGATCGCGACGCAATTTGAGTGTTCCATCGTCATTAGGAGGCCCTGAATGTTACAATTAACTATCATTTTTGCGTCGGATTCGATAATCTAAACTCACAGGAGAAGGACCATGTGGTGCCCGAGGCAGCGATATCCCCTTGGAGACAAGTCGGCTGGAGGCCGATGTATTGAATCTCGACGCAATTTGAGTGTTCCATCGTCATTAGAAGGCCCTGAACGTTACAATTAACTATCATTTTTGCGTCGGATACGAAAATCTAGACTCACAGCAGACGAACCATTTGGTGCCCGAGGCAGCAATATCCCCTTGAGACAAATCGGCTGGAGGACGATGTATTGAATGCCGACGCAATTTGAGTCTTCTATCGTCATTAGGAGGCGCTGAACGTTACAATTCACTATCATTTTTGCGTCGGATTCGCAAATCTAGACTCACAGGAGAAGGATCATAATGTGCCCGAGACAGCAATATCCCCTTGGAGACAAGTCGGCTGGAGGACGATGTATTGGATCTCGACGCAATTTGAGAGTTAGATCGTCATTAGGCGGCCCTGAACGTTACAATTAACCATCATTTTTGCGTCGGATTCGAAAATCTAGACTTACAAGAGAACGACCATAAAGTGCCAGAGGCAGCATTAGATCCTAGGAGACAAGTCGGCTGGAGGACGATGTATTGGATCGCGACGCAATTTGAGTGTTCCATCGTCATTAGGAGGCCCTGTATGTTACAATTAACTATCAGTTTTTCGCCGGATTCGAAAATCTAGACTCACAGCAGACGAACCATTTGGTGCCCGAGGCAGCAATATCCCCTTGGAGACAAATCGGCTGGAGGACGATGTATTGAATCCCGACGCAAATTGAGTCTTCTATCGTCATTAGGAGGCGCTGAACGTTACAATTCACTATCATTTTTGCGTCGGATTCGAAAATCAAGACTCACAGGAGAAGGATCATATTGTGCCCGAGACAGCAATATCCCCTTGGAGACAAGTCGGCTGGAGGCCGATGTATTGAATCTCGACGCAATTTGTGTGTTCCATCGGCATTAGGAGGCCCTGAACGTTAAAATTAACTATCATTTTTGCGTCGGATTCGATAATCTAAACTCACAGGAGAAGGACCATGTGGTGCCCGAGGCAGCGATATCCCCTTGGAGACAAGTCGGCTGGAGGCCGATGTATTGAATCTCGACGCAATTTGAGTGTTCCATCGTCATTAGAAGGCCCTGAACGTTACAATTAACTATCATTTTTGCGTCGGATACGAAAATCTAGACTCACAGCAGACGAACCATTTGGTGCCCGAGGCAGCAATATCCCCTTGAGACAAATCGGCTGGAGGACGATGTATTGAATCCCGACGCAATTTGAGTCTTCTATCGTCATTAGGAGGCGCTGAACGTTACAATTCACTATCATTTTTGCGTCGGATTCGCAAATCTAGACTCACAGGAGAAGGATCATATTGTGCCCGAGACAGCAATATCCCCTTGGAGACAAGTCGGCTGGAGGACGATGTATGGAATCTCGACGCAATTTGAGTGTTTCGTCGTCATTAGGAGGCCCTAACGTTACAATTAACTATCATTTTTGCGTCGGATTCGATAATCTAAACTCACAGGGGAAAGACCATACGATGCCCGAGGCAGCTATTGACCCTTGGAGACAAGTCGGTTGGAGGACGATGTATTGGATCGCGACGCAAAATGAGTGTTCCATCGTCATTACAAGGCCTTGAACCTTACAATTAACTATCAGTTTCGCGTCGGATTCGAAAATCTACTCACAGGAGAAGTTCATACGTTGCTCGAGACAGCAATATACCCCTTGGAGACAAATCGGCTGGAGGACGATGTATTGATTCTCGACGCAATTTGAGTGTTCCATCGGCATTAGGAGCCCGTGAACGTTACAATTAACTATCATTTTTGCGTCGGATTCGAAAATCTAGACTCACAGGAGAACGACAATAAGGTGCCCGAGGCAGCAATAGACCCTTGGAGACAAGTCGGCTGGAGGCCGATGCATTGAATCTCGACGCAATTAGAGTGTTCCATCGGCATTAGGAGGCCCTGAACGTTAAAATTAACGATCATTTTTGCGTCGGATTCGATAATCTAAACTCACAGGAGAACGACCATACGGTGCCCGAGGCAGCAACAGACCCTTGGAGACAAGTCGGCAGGAGGACGATGTATTGAATCTCGACCCAATTTGAGTGTTCCATCGTCAGTACAAGGCCCTGAAAGTTACAAGTAACTATCATTTTTGCGTCGGATTCGAAAATCTAGACTCACAGGAGAAAGATCATATTGTGCCCGAGACAGCAATATCCCCTTGGAGACAAGTCGGCTGCAGGACGATGTATTGAATCTCGACGCAATTTGAGTGTTCCATCGTCATTAGAAGGCCCTCAACGTTACAATTACCTATGATTTTTGCGTCGGATTCGAAAATCTAGACTCACAGGAGAACGACCATAAGGTGCCCGAGGCAGCAATAGACCGTTGGAGACAAGTCGGCTGGAGGCCGATGTATTGAATATCGACGCAATTTGAGTGTTCCATCGTCATTAGGAAGCCCTAAATGTTACAATTAACTATAATTTTTGCGTCGGATTCGATAATCTAAACTCACAGGAGAACGACCATAAGGTGCCCGAGGCAGCATTAGACCCTTGGAGACAAGTCGGCTGGAGGACGATGTATTGAATCTCGACGCAATTTGAGTGTCCCATCGTAATTACAATGCCCTAAACGTTACAATTAACTATCATTTTTGCGTCGGATTCGATATTCTAAACTCACAGGAGAACGACCATAAGGTGCCCGAGGCAGCAACAGACCCTTGGAGACAAGTCGGCGGGAGGCCGATGTATTGAATCTCGACGCAATTTGAGAGTTCCATCGTCATTAGGCGGCCCTGAACGTTACAATTAACTATCATTTTTGCGTCGGATACGAAAATCTAGACTCACAGGAGAACGACCATAAGGTGCCGGAGGCAGCAATAGACCCTTGGAGACAAGTCGGCTGGAGGACGATGTATTGAATCTCGACGCAATTTGAGAGTTCCATCGTCATTAGGCGGCCCTGAAAGTTACAATTAACTATCATTTTTGCGTCGGATTCGTAAATCTAGACTTACAAGAGAACGACCTTAAAGTGCCCAAGGCAGCATTAGACCCTTGGAGACAAGTCGGCTGGAGGACGATGTATTGGATCGCGACGCAATTTGAGTGTTCCATCGTCATTAGGAGGCCCTGAATGTTACAATTAACTATCAGTTTTTCGCCGGATTCGGTAAATCTAGACACACAGCAGACGAACCATTTGGTGCCCGAGGCAGCACCATCCCCTTGGAAACAAATCGGCTGGAGGACGATGTATTGAATCCCGACGCAATTTGAGTCTTCTATCGTCATTAGGAGGCGCTGAACGTTACAATTCACTATCATTTTTGCGTCGGATTCGAAAATCTAGACTCACAGGAGAAGGATCATATTGTGCCCGAGACAGCAATATCCCCTTGGAGACAAGTCGGTTGGAGGACGATGTATTGGATCGCGACGCAATTTGAGTGTTCCATCGTCATTAGGAGGCCCTGAATGTTACAATTAACTATCAGTTTTTCGTCGGATTCGAAAATCTAGACTCACAGCAGACGAACCATTTGGTGCCCGAGGCAGCAATATCCCCTTGGAGACAAATCGGCTGGAGGACGATGTATTGAAGCCCGACGCAATTTGAGTCTTCTATCGTCATTAGGAGGCGCTGAACGTTACAATTCACTATCATTTTTGCGTCGGATTCGAAAATCTAGACTCACAGGAGAAGGATCATATTGTGCCCGAGGCAGCTATATCCCCTTGGAGACAAGTTGGCTGGAGGACGATGTATTGGACTGCGACGCAATTTGAGTGTTCCATCGTCATTAGGAGGCCCTGAATGTTACAATTAACTATCAGTTTTTCGTCGGATTCGAAAATCTAGACTCACAGCAGACGAACCATTTGGTGCCCGAGGCAGCAATATCCCCTTGGAGACAAATCGGCTGGAGGACGATGTATTGAAGCCCGACGCAATTTGAGTCTTCTATCGTCATTAGGAGGCGCTGAACGTTACAATTCACTATCATTTTTGCGTCGGATTCGAAAATCTAGACTCACAGGGGAAGGATCATATTGTGCCCGAGACAGCAATATCCCCTTGGAGACAAGTCGGCTGGAGGACGATGTATTGAATCTCGACGCAATTTGAGTGTCCGATCGTCATTAGGAGGCCCTAAACGTTACAATTAACTATCATTTTAGCGTCGGTTTCGATAACCTAAACTCACAGGGGAACGACCATACGGTGCCCGAGGCAGCTATTGACCCTTGGAGACAAGTCGGTTGGAGGACGATGTATTGGATCGCGACGCAAAATGAGTGTTCCATCGTCATTAGGAGGCCTGAATGTTACAATTAACTATCAGTTTTTCGTCGGATTCGAAAATCTAAACTCACAGGAGAACGACCATAAGGTGCCCGAGGCAGCAATAGACCGTTGGAGACAAGTCGGCTGGAGGCCGATGTATTGAATCTTGACGCAATTTGAGTGTTCCATCGTCATTACAAGGCCCTGAACCTTACAAATAACTATCAGTTTCGCGTCGGATTCGAAAATCTACTCACAGAAGATGTTCATACGGTGCTCGAGACAGCAATATACCCTTGGAGACAATTCCGCTGGAGGCCGATGTATTGAATCTCGACGCAATTTGAGAGTTCCATCGGCATTAGGAGGCCATGAACGTTACAATTAACTATCATTTTTGCGTCGGAATCTAAAATCTAGACTTACAAGAGAACGACCATAAGGTGCCCGAGGCAGCATTAGACCCTTGGAGACAAGTCGGCTGGAAGACGATGTATTGGATCGCGACGCAATTTGAGTGTTCCATCGTCATTAGGAGGCCCTGAATGTTACAATTAACTATCAGTTTTTCGTCGGATTCGAAAACCTAGACTCACAGCAGACGAACCATTTGGTGCCCGAGGCAGCAATATCCCCTTGAGACAAATCGGCTGGAGGACGATGGATTGAATCCCGACGCAATTTGAGCCTTCTATCGTCATTAGGAGGCGCTGAACGTTACAATTCACTATCATTTTTGCGTTGGATTCGCAAATCTAGACTCACAGGAGAAGGATCATATTGTGCCCGAGACAGCAATATCCCCTTGGAGACAAGTCGGCTGGAGGACGATGTATTGAATCTCGACGCAATTTGAGTGTCCGATCGTCATTAGGAGGCCCTAAACGTTACAATTAACTATCATTTTAGCGTCGGTTTCGATAATCTAAACTCACAGGGGAACGACCATACGGTGCCCGAGGCAGCTATTGACCCTTGGAGACAAGTCGGTTGGAGGACGATGTATTGGACCGCGACGCAAAATGAGTGTTCCATCGTCATTAGGAGGCCCTGAATGTTACAATTAACTATCAGTTTTTCGTCGGATTCGAAAATCTAAACTCACAGGAGAACGACCATAAGGTGCCCGAGGCAGCAATAGACCGTTGGAGACAAGTCGGCTGGAGGCCGATGTATTGAATCTTGACGCAATTTGAGTGTTCCATCGTCATTACAAGGCCCTGAACCTTACAAATAACTATCAGTTTCGCGTCGGATTCGAAAATCTACTCACAGAAGATGTTCATACGGTGCTCGAGACAGCAATATACCCTTGGAGACAATTCCGCTGGAGGCCGATGTATTGAATCTCGACGCAATTTGAGAGTTCCATCGGCATTAGGAGGCAATGACGTTACAATTAACTATCATTTTTGCGTCGGAATCTAAAATCTAGACTTACAAGAGAACGACCATAAGGTGCCCGAGGCAGCATTAGACCCTTGGAGACAAGTCGGCTGGAGGACGATGTATTGAATCTCGACGCAATTTGAGAGTTCTATCGTCATCAGGAGGCTATTCACTATCATTTTTGCGTCGGATTCGAAAATCTAGACTCACAGGAGAAGGATCATGTGGTGCCCGAGGCAGCGATATCCCCTTGGAGACAGGTCGGCTGGAGGCCGATGTATTGAATTTCGACGCAATTTGAGTGTTCCATCGTCATTAGAAGGCCCTGAACGTTACAATTAACTATCATTTTTGCGTCGGATACGAAAATCTAGACTCACAGGAGAACGACCATAAGGTGCCCGAGGCAGCAATAGACCCTTCGAGACAAGTCGGCTGGAGGACGATGTATTGAATCTCGACGCAATTTGAGAGTTCCATCGTCATTAGGCGGCCCTGAACGTTACAATTAACTATCATTTTGGCGTCGGATTCGTAAATCTAGACTTACAAGTGAACGACCATAAAGTGCCCGAGGCAGCATTAGACCCTTGGAGACAAGTCGGCTGGAAGACGATGTATTGGATCGCGACGCAATTTGAGAGTTCCATCGTCATTAGGCGGCCCTGAACGTTACAATTAACTATCATTTTTGCGTCGGATACGAAAATCTAGACTCACAGGAGAACGACCATAAGGTGCCGGAGGCAGCAATAGACCCTTGGAGACAAGTCGGCTGGAGGACGATGTATTGAATCTCGACGCAATTTGAGAGTTCCATCGTCATTAGGCGGCCTGAAAGTTACAATTAACTATCATTTTTGCGTCGGATTCGTAAATCTAGACTTACAAGAGAACGACCTTAAAGTGCCCAAGGCAGCATTAGACCCTTGGAGACAAGTCGGCTGGAGGACGATGTATTGGATCGCGACGCAATTTGAGTGTTCCATCGTCATTAGGAGGCCCTGAATGTTACAATTAACTATCAGTTTTTCGCCGGATTCGGTAAATCTAGACACACAGCAGACGAACCATTTGGTGCCCGAGGCAGCACCATCCCCTTGGAAACAAATCGGCTGGAGGACGATGTATTGAATCCCGACGCAATTTGAGTCTTCTATCGTCATTAGGAGGCGCTGAACGTTACAATTCACTATCATTTTTGCGTCGGATTCGAAAATCTAGACTCACAGGAGAAGGATCATATTGTGCCCGAGACAGCAATATCCCCTTGGAGACAAGTCGGTTGGAGGACGATGTATTGGATCGCGACGCAATTTGAGTGTTCCATCGTCATTAGGAGGCCCTGAATGTTACAATTAACTATCAGTTTTTCGTCGGATTCGAAAATCTAGACTCACAGCAGACGAACCATTTGGTGCCCGAGGCAGCAATATCCCCTTGGAGACAAATCGGCTGGAGGACGATGTATTGAAGCCCGACGCAATTTGAGTCTTCTATCGTCATTAGGAGGCGCTGAACGTTACAATTCACTATCATTTTTGCGTCGGATTCGAAAATCTAGACTCACAGGAGAAGGATCATATTGTGCCCGAGGCAGCTATATCCCCTTGGAGACAAGTTGGCTGGAGGACGATGTATTGGACTGCGACGCAATTTGAGTGTTCCATCGTCATTAGGAGGCCCTGAATGTTACAATTAACTATCAGTTTTTCGTCGGATTCGAAAATCTAGACTCACAGCAGACGAACCATTTGGTGCCCGAGGCAGCAATATCCCCTTGGAGACAAATCGGCTGGAGGACGATGTATTGAAGCCCGACGCAATTTGAGTCTTCTATCGTCATTAGGAGGCGCTGAACGTTACAATTCACTATCATTTTTGCGTCGGATTCGAAAATCTAGACTCACAGGGGAAGGATCATATTGTGCCCGAGACAGCAATATCCCCTTGGAGACAAGTCGGCTGGAGGACGATGTATTGAATCTCGACGCAATTTGAGTGTCCGATCGTCATTAGGAGGCCCTAAACGTTACAATTAACTATCATTTTAGCGTCGGTTTCGATAACCTAAACTCACAGGGGAACGACCATACGGTGCCCGAGGCAGCTATTGACCCTTGGAGACAAGTCGGTTGGAGGACGATGTATTGGATCGCGACGCAAAATGAGTGTTCCATCGTCATTAGGAGGCCCTGAATGTTACAATTAACTATCAGTTTTTCGTCGGATTCGAAAATCTAAACTCACAGGAGAACGACCATAAGGTGCCCGAGGCAGCAATAGACCGTTGGAGACAAGTCGGCTGGAGGCCGATGTATTGAATCTTGACGCAATTTGAGTGTTCCATCGTCATTACAAGGCCCTGAACCTTACAAATAACTATCAGTTTCGCGTCGGATTCGAAAATCTACTCACAGAAGATGTTCATACGGTGCTCGAGACAGCAATATACCCTTGGAGACAATTCCGCTGGAGGCCGATGTATTGAATCTCGACGCAATTTGAGAGTTCCATCGGCATTAGGAGGCCATGAACGTTACAATTAACTATCATTTTTGCGTCGGAATCTAAAATCTAGACTTACAAGAGAACGACCATAAGGTGCCCGAGGCAGCATTAGACCCTTGGAGACAAGTCGGCTGGAAGACGATGTATTGGATCGCGACGCAATTTGAGTGTTCCATCGTCATTAGGAGGCCCTGAATGTTACAATTAACTATCAGTTTTTCGTCGGATTCGAAAACCTAGACTCACAGCAGACGAACCATTTGGTGCCCGAGGCAGCAATATCCCCTTGAGACAAATCGGCTGGAGGACGATGGATTGAATCCCGACGCAATTTGAGCCTTCTATCGTCATTAGGAGGCGCTGAACGTTACAATTCACTATCATTTTTGCGTTGGATTCGCAAATCTAGACTCACAGGAGAAGGATCATATTGTGCCCGAGACAGCAATATCCCCTTGGAGACAAGTCGGCTGGAGGACGATGTATTGAATCTCGACGCAATTTGAGTGTCCGATCGTCATTAGGAGGCCCTAAACGTTACAATTAACTATCATTTTAGCGTCGGTTTCGATAATCTAAACTCACAGGGGAACGACCATACGGTGCCCGAGGCAGCTATTGACCCTTGGAGACAAGTCGGTTGGAGGACGATGTATTGGACCGCGACGCAAAATGAGTGTTCCATCGTCATTAGGAGGCCCTGAATGTTACAATTAACTATCAGTTTTTCGTCGGATTCGAAAATCTAAACTCACAGGAGAACGACCATAAGGTGCCCGAGGCAGCAATAGACCGTTGGAGACAAGTCGGCTGGAGGCCGATGTATTGAATCTTGACGCAATTTGAGTGTTCCATCGTCATTACAAGGCCCTGAACCTTACAAATAACTATCAGTTTCGCGTCGGATTCGAAAATCTACTCACAGAAGATGTTCATACGGTGCTCGAGACAGCAATATACCCTTGGAGACAATTCCGCTGGAGGCCGATGTATTGAATCTCGACGCAATTTGAGAGTTCCATCGGCATTAGGAGGCAATGAACGTTACAATTAACTATCATTTTTGCGTCGGAATCTAAAATCTAGACTTACAAGAGAACGACCATAAGGTGCCCGAGGCAGCATTAGACCCTTGGAGACAAGTCGGCTGGAGGACGATGTATTGAATCTCGACGCAATTTGAGAGTTCTATCGTCATCAGGAGGCTATTCACTATCATTTTTGCGTCGGATTCGAAAATCTAGACTCACAGGAGAAGGATCATGTGGTGCCCGAGGCAGCGATATCCCCTTGGAGACAGGTCGGCTGGAGGCCGATGTATTGAATTTCGACGCAATTTGAGTGTTCCATCGTCATTAGAAGGCCCTGAACGTTACAATTAACTATCATTTTTGCGTCGGATACGAAAATCTAGACTCACAGGAGAACGACCATAAGGTGCCCGAGGCAGCAATAGACCCTTCGAGACAAGTCGGCTGGAGGACGATGTATTGAATCTCGACGCAATTTGAGAGTTCCATCGTCATTAGGCGGCCCTGAACGTTACAATTAACTATCATTTTGGCGTCGGATTCGTAAATCTAGACTTACAAGTGAACGACCATAAAGTGCCCGAGGCAGCATTAGACCCTTGGAGACAAGTCGGCTGGAAGACGATGTATTGGATCGCGACGCAATTTGAGTGTTCCATCGTCATTAGGAGGCCCTGAATGTTAGAATTAACTATCAGTTTTTCGTCGGATTCGAAAACCTAGACTCACAGCAGGCGAACCATTTGGTGCCCGAGGCAGCAATATCCCCTTGAGACAAATCGGCTGGAGGACGATGGATTGAATCCCGACGCAATTTGAGCCTTCTATCGTCATTAGGAGGCGCTGACCGTTACAATTCACTATCATTTTTGCGTTGGATTCGCAAATCTAGACTCACAGGAGAAGGATCATATTGTGCCCGAGACAGCAATATCCCCTTGGAGACAAGTCGGCTGGAGGACGATGTATTGAATCTCGACGCAATTTGAGTGTCCGATCGTCATTAGGAGGCCCTAAACGTTACAATTAACTATCATTTTAGCGTCGGTTTCGATAATCTAAACTCACAGGGGAACGACCATACGGTGCCCGAGGCAGCTATTGACCCTTGGAGACAAGTCGGTTGGAGGACGATCTATTGGATCGCGACGCAAAATGAGTGTTCCATCGTCATTAGGAGGCCCTGAATGTTACAATTAACTATCAGTTTTTCGTCGGATTCGAAAATCTAAACTCACAGGAGAACGACCATAAGGTGCCCGAGGCAGCAATAGACCGTTGGAGACAAGTCGGCTGGAGGCCGATGTATTGAATCTTGACGCAATTTGAGTGTTCCATCGTCATTACAAGGCCCTGAACCTTACAAATAACTATCAGTTTCGCGTCGGATTCGAAAATCTACTCACAGAAGATGTTCATACGGTGCTCGAGACAGCAATATACCCTTGGAGACAATTCCGCTGGAGGCCGATGTATTGAATCTCGACGCAATTTGAGAGTTCCATCGGCATTAGGAGGCAATGAACGTTACAATTAACTATCATTTTTGCGTCGGAATCTAAAATCTAGACTTACAAGAGAACGACCATAAGGTGCCCGAGGCAGCATTAGACCCTTGGAGACAAGTCGGCTGGAGGACGATGTATTGAATCTCGACGCAATTTGAGAGTTCTATCGTCATCAGGAGGCTATTCACTATCATTTTTGCGTCGGATTCGAAAATCTAGACTCACAGGAGAAGGATCATGTGGTGCCCGAGGCAGCGATATCCCCTTGGAGACAAGTCGGCTGGTGGCCGATGTATTGAATTTCGACGCAATTTGAGTGTTCCATCGTCATTAGAAGGCCCTGAACGTTACAATTAACTATCATTTTTGCGTCGGATACGAAAATCTAGACTCACAGGAGAACGACCATAAGGTGCCCGAGGCAGCAATAGACCCTTCGAGACAAGTCGGCTGGAGGACGATGTATTGAATCTCGACGCAATTTGAGAGTTCCATCGTCATTAGGCGGCCCTGAACGTTACAATTAACTATCATTTTGGCGTCGGATTCGTAAATCTAGACTTACAAGTGAACGACCATAAAGTGCCCGAGGCAGCATTAGACCCTTGGAGACAAGTCGGCTGGAAGACGATGTATTGGATCGCGACGCAATTTGAGTGTTCCATCGTCATTAGGAGGCCCTGAATGTTACAATTAACTATCAGTTTTTCGTCGGATTCGAAACCTAGACTCACAGCAGACGAACCATTTGGTGCCCGACGCAGCAATATCCCCTTGAGACAAATCGGCTGGAGGACGATGGATTGAATCCGACGCAATTTGAGCCTTCTATCGTCATTAGGAGGCGCTGAACGTTACAATTCACTATCATTTTTGCGTTGGATTCGCAAATCTAGACTCACAGGAGAAGGATCATATTGTGCCCGAGACAGCAATATCCCCTTGGAGACAAGTCGGCTGGAGGACGATGTATTGAATCTCGACGCAATTTGAGTGTTCCATCGTCATTACAAGGCCCTGAACCTTACAATTAACTATCAGGTTCGCGTCGGATTCGAAAATCTACTCACAGGAGGAGTTCATACGGTGCTCGAGACAGCAATATCCCTTGGAGACAATTCCGCTGGAGGCTGATGTATTGAATCTCGACGCAATTTGAGAGTTCCATCGGCATTAGGAGGCCATGAACGTTACAATCAACTATCATTTTTGCGTCGGATTCTAAAATCTAGACTTACAAGAGAACGACCATAAGGTGCCCGAGGCAGCATTAGACCCTTGGAGACAAGTCGGCTGGAGGACGATGTATTGAATCTCGACGCAATTTGAGTGTCCCATCGTCATTACAATGCCCTAAACGTTACAATTAACTATCATTTTTGCGTCGGATTCGATAATCTAAACTCACAGGAGAACGACCATAAGGTGTCCGACGCAGCAACAGACCCTTGGAGACAAGTCGGCGGGAGGCCGATGTATTGAATCTCGACGCAATTTGAGAGTTCCATCGTCATTAGGCGGCCCTGAACGTTACAATTAACTATCATTTTTGCGTCGGATACGAAAATCTAGACTCACAGGAGAACGACCATAAGGTGCCGGAGGCAGCAATAGACCCTTGGAGACATGTCGGCTGGAGGACGATGTATTGAATCTCGACGCAAGTTGAGAGTTCCATCGTCATTAGGCGGCCCTGAACGTTACAATTAACTATCATTTTTGCGTCGGATTCGTAAATCTAGACTTACAAGAGAACGAGCATAAAGTGCCCGAGGCAGCATTAGACCCTTGGTGACAAGTCGGCTGGAGGACGATGTATTGGATCGCGACGCAATTTGAGTGTTCCATCGTCATTACGAGGCCCTGAACGTTACAATTAACTATCAGTTTTTCGCCGGATTCGAAAATCTAGACTCACAGCAGACGAACCATTTGGTGCCCGAGGCAGCAATATCCCCTTGGAGACAAATCGGCTGGAGGACGATGTATTGAATCCCGACGCAATTTGAGTCTTCTATCGTCATTAGGAGGCGCTGAACGTTACAATTCACTATCATTTTTGCGTCGGATTCGAAAATCTAGACTCACAGGAGAAGGATCATATTGTGCCCGAGACAGCAATATCCCCTTGGAGACAAGTCGGCTGGAGGACGATGTATTGAATCTCGATGCAACTTGAGTGTCCCATCGTCATTAGGAGGCCCTAAACGTTACAATTAACTATCATTTTTGCGTCGGATTCGATAATCTAAACTCACAGGGGAACGACCATACGGTGCCCGAGGCAGCTATTGACCCTTGGAGACAAGTCGGTTGGAGGACGATGTACTGGATCGCGACGCAAAATGAGTGTTCCATCGTCATTACAAGGCCCTGAACCTTACAATTAACTATCAGTTTCGCGTCGGATTCGAAAATCTACTCGCAGCAGAAGTTCATACGGTGCTCGAGACAGCAATATACCCCTTGGAGACAAATCGGCTGGAGGACGATGTATTGAATCTCGACGCAATTTGAGTGTTCCATCGTCATTACAAGGCCCTGACCGTCACAATTAACTATCATTTTTGCGTCGGATTCGAAAATCTAGACTCACAGGAGAACGACCATAAGCTGCCCGAGGCAGCAATAGACCCTTGGAGACAAGTCGGCTGGAGGACGATGTATTGGATCGCGACGCAATTTGAGTGTTCCATCGTCATTAGGAAGCCCTGAATGTTACAATTAACTATCATTTTTGCGTCGGATTCGAAAATCTAGACTCACAGGAGAAAGATCAAATTGTGCCCGAGACAGCAATATCCCCTTGGAGACAAGTCTGCTGGAGGACGATGTATTGAATCTCGATGCAATTTGAGTGTTCCATCGTCATTACAAGGCCCGAACGTTACAATTAACTATCATTTTTGCGTCGGATTCGAAAATCTAGACTTACAAGAGAACGACCATAAAGTGCCCGGAGCAGCATTAGATCCTTCGAGACAAGTCGGCTGGAGGACGATGTATTGAATCTCGACGCAATTTGAGAGTTCCATCGTCATTAGGCGGCCCTGAACGTTACAATTAACTATCATTTTTGCGTCGGATACGAAAATCTAGACTCACAGGAGAACGACCATAAGGTGCCGGAGGCAGCAATAGCCCCTTGGAGACAAGTCGGCTGGAGGACGATGTATTGAATCTCGACGCAATTTGAGAGTTCCATCGTCATTAGGCGGCCCTGAAAGTTACAATTAACTATCATTTTTGCGTCGGATTCGAAAATCTAGACTCACAGCAGACGAAACATTTGGTGCCCGAGGCAGCAATATCCCCTTGGAGACAAATCGGCTGGAGGACGATGTATTGAAGCCCGACGCAATTTGAGTCTTCTATCGTCATTAGGAGGCGCTGAACGTTACAATTCACTATCATTTTTGCGTCGGATTCGAAAATCTAGACTCACAGGAGAAGGATCATATTGTGCCCGAGACAGCAATATCCCCTTGGAGACAAGTCGGCTGGAGGACGATGTATTGAATCTCGACGCAATTTGAGTGTCCGATCGTCATTAGGAGGCCCTAAACGTGACAATTAACTATCATTTTTGCGTCGGTTTCGATAATCTAAACTCACAGGGGAACGACCATACGGTGCCCGAGGCAGCTATTGACCCTTGGAGACAAGTCGGTTGGAGGACGATGTATTGGATCGCGACGCAAAATGAGTGTTCCATCGTCATTAGGAGGCCCTGAATGTTACAATTAACTATCAGTTTTTCGTCGGATTCGAAAATCTAAACTCACAGGAGAACGACCATAAGGTGCCCGAGGCAGCAATAGACAGTTGGAGACAAGTCGGATGGAGCCGATGTATTGAATCTCGACGCAATTTGAGTGTTCCATCGTCATTACAAGGCCCTGAACCTTACAAATAACTATCAGTTTCGCGTCGGATTCGAAAATCTACTCACAGGAGATGTTCATACGGTGCTCGAGACAGCAATATACGCTTGGAGACAATTCCGCTGGAGGCCGATGTATTGAATCTCGACGCAATTTGAGAGTTCCATCGGCATTAGGAGGCCATGAACGTTACAATTAACTATCATTTTTGCGTCGGATTCGATAATCTAAACTCACAGGAGAACGACCATAAGGTGCCCGAGGCAGCAACAGACCCTTGGAGACAAGTCGGCGGGAGGCCGATGTATAGAATCTTGACGCAATTTGAGTGTTCCATCGTCATTACAAGGCCCTGAACGTTACAATTAACTATCATTTTTGCGTCGGATTCGAAATTCTAGACTCACAGGACTACGACCATAAGGTGCCCGAGGCAGCAATAGACCCCTGGAGACAAGTCGGCTGGAGGCCGATGTATTGAATCTCGACGCAATTTGAGTGTTCCATCGGCATTAGGAGGCCCTGAACGTTATAATTAACTATCATTTTTGCGTCGGATTCGATAATCTAAACTCACAGGAGGACGACCATAAGGTGCCCGAGGCAGCAATCGACCCTTGGAGACAAGTCGGCTGGAGGCCGATGTATTGAATCTCGACGCAATTTGAGAGTTCCATCGTCATTAGGAGGCCCTGAATGTTACAATTAACTATCAGTTTTTCGTCGGATTCGAAAATCTAGACTCACAGCAGACGAACCATTTGGTGCCCGAGGCAGCAATATCCCCTTGAGACAAATCGGCTGGAGGGCGATGTATTGAATCCCGACGCAATTTGAGCCTTCTATCGTCATTAGGAGGTGCTGAACGTTAAAATTCACTATCATTTTTGCGTCGGATTCGAAAATCTAGACTCACAAGAGAAGGATCATATTGTGCCCGAGACAGCAATATCCCCTTGTAGACAAGTCGGTTGGAGGACGCTGTATTGAATCTCGACGCAATTTGAGTGTCCCATCGTCATTAGGAGGCCCTAAACGTTACAATTAACTATCATTTTTGCGTCGGATTCGATAATCTAAACTCACAAGGGAAAGACCATACGGTGCCCGAGGGAGCTATTGACCCTTGGAGACAATTCGGTTGGAGGACGATGTATTGGATCGCGAAGCAAAATGAGTGTTCCATCGTCATTACAAGGCCCTGAACCTTACAATTAACTATCAGTTTCGCGTCGGATTCGAAAATCTACTCACAGGAGAAGTTCATACGGTGCTCGAGACAGCAATATACCCCTTGGAGACAAATCGGCTGGAGGACGATGTATTGAATCTCGACGCAATTTGAGTGTTCCATCGGCATTAGGAGGCCCTGAACGTTACAATTAACTATCATTTTTGCGTCGGGTTCGAAAATCTAGACTCACAGGAGAACGACCATAAGGTGCCCGAGGCAGCAATAGACCCTTGGAGACAAGTCGGCTGGAGGCCGATGTATTGAATCTCGACGCAATTTGAGTGTTCCATCGGCATTATGAGGCCCTGAACGTTAAAATTAACGATCATTTTTGCGTCGGATTCGATAATCTAAACTCACAGGAGAACGACCTTACGGTGCCCGAGGCAGCAACAGACCCTTGGAGACAAGTCGGCTGGAGGACGATGTATTGAACCTCGACGCAATTTGAGTGTTCCATCGTCATTAGAAGGCCCTGAACGTTACAATTAACTATGATTTTTGCGTCGGATTCGAAAATCTAGACTCACAGGAGAACGACCATAAGGTGCCCGAGGCAGCAATAGACCCTTGGAGACAAGTCGGCTGGAGGCCGAAGTATTGAATCTCGACGCAATTTGAGTCTTCCATCGGCATTAGGAAGCCCTGAACGTTAAAATTAACTATCATTTTAGCGTCGGATTCGAAAATCTACTCACAGGAGAAGTTCATACGGTGCTCGAGACAGCAATATCCCCTTGGAGACAGTTCCGCTGGAGGCCGATGTATTGAATCTCGACGCAATTTGAGAGTTCCATCGGCATTAGGAGGCCTTGAACGTTACAATTAACTATCATTTTTGCGTCGGGTTCGAAAATCTAGACTTACAGGAGAAGGACCATATGGTGCCCGAGGCACAAGTCGGCTGGAGGCCGATGTATTGAATATCGACGCAATTTGAATGTCCCATCGTCATTAGGAGGCCCTAAACGTTACAATTAACGATCATTTTTGCGTCGGGTTCGAAAATCTAGACTCACATGAGAACGACCATAAGGTGCCCGAGGCAGCAATAGACCCTTGGAGACAAGTCGGCTGGAGGACGATGTATTGAATCTCGACGCCATTTGAGAGTTCCATCGTCATTAGGCGGCCCTGAACGTTACAACTAAGTATCATTTTTGCGTCGGATTCGAAAATCTAGACTTACAAGAGAACGACCATAAAGTGCCCGAGGCAGCATTAGATCCTTGGAGACAAGTCGGCTGGAGGACGATGTATTGGATCGCGACGCAATTTGAGTGTTCCATCGTCATTAGGAGGCCCTGAATGTTACAATTAACTATCATTTTTGGTCGGATTCGAAAATCTAGACTCACAGGAGAACGACCATAAGGTGCCCGAGGCAGCAATAGACCCTTGGAGACAAGTCGGCTGGAGGCCGATGTATTGAATCACGACGCAATTTGAGTATTCCATCGGCATTACTAGGCCCTGAACGTTACAATTAACTATCACTTTTGCGTCGGGTTCGAAAATCTAGACTCACAGGAGAACGACCATAACGTGCCCGAGGCAGCAATAGACCCTTGGAGACAAGTCGGCTGGAGGCCGATGTATTGAATCTCGACGCAATTTGAGTGTTCCATCGGCATTAGGAGGCCATGAACGTTAAAATTACTATCATTTTTGCGTCGGATTCGATAATCTAAACTCACAGGAGAACGACCATACGGTGTCCGAGGCAGCAACAGACCCTTGGAGACAAGTCGGTTGGAGGACGATGTATTGGATCGCGAAGCAAAATGAGTGTTCCATCGTCATTACAAGGCCCTGAACCTTACAATTAACTATCAGTTTTGCGTCGGATTCGAAAATCTACTCACAGGAGAAGTTCATACGGTGCTCGAGACAGCAATATACCCCTTGGAGACAAATCGGCTGGAGGACGATTTATTGAATCTCGACGCAATTTGAGTGTTCCATCGGATTAGGAGGCCCTGAACGTTACAATTAACTATCATTTTTGCGTCGGGTTCGAAAGTCTAGACTCACAGGAGAACGACCATAAGGTGCCCGAGGCAGCAATAGACCCTTGGAGACAAGTCGGCTGGAGGCCGATGTATTGATTCTCGACGCAATTTGAGTGTTCCATCGGCATTATGAGGCCCTGAACGTTAAAATTAACGATCATTTTTGCGTCGGATTCGAAAATCTACTCACAGGAGAAGTTCATACGGTGCTCGAGACAGCAATATCCCCTTGGAGACAGTTCCGCTGGAGGCCGATGTATTGAATCTCGACGCAATTTGAGAGTTCCATCGGCATTAGGAGGCCATGAACGTTACAATTAACTATCATTTTTGCGTCGGGTTCGAAAATCTAGACTCACAGGAGAACGACCATAAGGTGCCCTAAGCAGCAATAGACCCTTTTAGACAAGTCGGCTGGAGGACGATGTATTGAATCTCGACGCAATTTGAGAGTTAGATCGTCATTAGGCGGCCCTGAACGTTACAATTAACTATCATTTTTGCGTCGGATTCGAAAATCTAGACTTACAAGAGAACGACCATAAAGTGCCCGAGGCAGCATTAGATCCTTCGAGACAAGTCGGCTGGAGGACGATGTATTGGATCGAGACGCAATTTGAGTGTTCCATCGTCATTAGGAGGCCCTGAATGTTACAATTAACTATCATTTTTGCGTCGGATTCGAAAATCTAGACTCACAGGAGAACGACCATAAGGTGCCCGAGGCAGCAATAGACCCTTGGAGACAAGTCGGCTGGAGGCCGATGTATTGAATCTCGACGCAATTTGAGTGTTCCATCGGCATTAGGAGGCCATGAACGTTAAAATTACTATCATTTTTGCGTCGGATTCGATAATCTAAACTCACAGGAGAACGACCATACGGTGCCCGAGGCAGCAACAGACCCTTGGAGACAAGTCGGCTGGAGGCCGATGTATTGAATATCGACGCAATTTGAGTGTCCCATCGTCATTAGGAGGCCCTAAACGTTACAATTAACTATCATTTTTGCGTCGGATTCGATAATCTAAACTCACAGGGGAAAGACCATACGGTGCCCGAGGCAGCTATTGACCCTTGGAGACAAGTCGGTTGGAGGACGATGTATTGGATCGCGACGCAAAATGAGTGTTCCATCGTCATTACAAGGCCCTGAACCTTACAATTAACTATCAGTTTCGCGTCGGATTCGAAAATCTACTCACAGGAGAAGTTCATACGGTGCTCGAGACAGCAATATACCCCTTGGAGACAAATCGGCTGGAGGACGATGTATTGAATCTCGACGCAATTTGAGTGTTCCAGCGTCATTAGGAGGCCCTGAATGTTACAATTAAGTATCATTTTTGGTCGGATTCGAAAATCTAAACTCACAGGAGAACGACCATAAGGTGCCCGAGGCAGCAATAGACCCTTGGAGACAAGTCGGCTGGAGGCCGATGTATTGAATCACGACGCAATTTGAGTGTTCCATCGGCATTAGGAGGCCCTGAACGTTACAATTAACTATCACTTTTGCGTCGGGTTCGAAAATCTAAACTCACAGGAGAACGACCATAAGGTGTCCGAGGCAGCAACAGACCCTTGGAGACAAGTCGGCTGGAGGCCGATGTATTGAATCTCGACGCAATTTGAGTGTTCCATCGTCACTAGGAGGCCCTAAACGTTACAATTAACTATCATTTTTGCGTCGGATTCGATAATCTAGACTTACAAGAGAACGACCATAAAGTGCCCGAGGCAGCATTAGATCCTTGGAGACAAGTCGGCTGGAGGACGATGTATTGAATCTCGACGCAATTTGAGTGTTCCATCGTCATTAGAAGGCCCTGAACGTTACAATTAACTATGATTTTTGCGTCGGATTCGAAAATCTAGACTCACAGGAGAACGACCATAAGGTTCCCCGAGGCAGCAATAGACCCTTGGAGACAAGTCGGCTGGAGGCCGATGTATTGAATCTCGACGCAATTTGAGTGTTCCATCGGCATTAGGAAGCCCTGAACGTTAAAATTAAGTATCATTTTTGCGTCGGATTCGAAAATCTACTCACAGGAGAAGTTCATACGGTGCTCGAGACAGCAATATCCCCTTGGAGACAATTCCGCTGGAGGCCGATGTATTGAATCTCGACGCAATTTGAGAGTTCCATCGGCATTAGGAGGCCATGATCGTTACAATTAACTATCATTTTTGCGTCGGATTCTAAAATCTAGACTTACAGGAGTACGACCATAAGGTGCCCGAGGCAGCATTAAACCCTTGGAGACAAGTCGGCTGGAGGACGATGTAATGAATCTCGACGCAATTTGAGAGTTCTATCGTCATCAGGAGGCGCTGAACGTTACTATTCACTATCATTTTTGCGTCGTATTCGAAAATCTAGACTTACAGGAGAAGGATCATATGGTGCCCGAGGCAGCAACAGACCCTTGGAGACAAGTCGGCTGGAGGCCGATGTATTGAATATCGACGCAATTTGAGTGTTCCATCGTCATTAGGAGGCCCTGAATGTTACAATTAACTATCATTTTTGCGTCGGATTCGAAAATCTAGACTCACAGGAGAAAGATCACATTGTGCGCGAGACAGCAATAGACCCTTGGAGACAAGTCGGCTGGAGGCCGATGTATTGAATCTCGACGCAATTTGAGTGTTCCATCGGCATTAGGAAGCCCTGAACGTTAAAATTAACTATCATTTTTGCGTCGGATTCGAAAATCTACTCACAGGAGAAGTTCATACGGTGCTCGAGACAGCAATATCCCCTTGGAGACAATTCCGCTGGAGGCCGATGTATTAAATCTCGACGCAATGTGAGAGTTCCATCGGCATTAGGAGGCCATGAACGTTACAAATAACTATCATTTTTGCGTCGGATTCTAAAATCTAGACTTACAAGAGAACGACCATTAGGTGCCCGAGGCAGCATTAGACCCATGGAGACAAGTCGGCTGGAGGACGATGTATTGAATCTCGACGCAATTTGAGAGTTCTATCGTCATCAGGAGGCGCTGAACGTTACTATTCACTATCACTTTTGCGTCGGATTCGAAAATCTAGACTTACAGGAGAAGGATCATATGGTGCCCGAGGCAGCAACAGACCCTTGGAGACAAGTGGGCTGGAGGCCGATGTATTGAATATCGACGCAATTTGAGTGTTCCATCGGCATTATGAGGCCCTAAACGTTACAATTAACTATAATTTTTGCGTCGGATTCGATAATCTAAATTCACAGGAGAACGACCATAAGGTGCCCGAGGCAGCAACAGACCCTTGGAGACAAGTCGGTGGGAGGCCGATGTATTGAATCTCGACGCAATTTGAGTGTTCCATCGTCATTACAAGGCCCTGAACGTTACAATTAACTATCATTTTTGCGTCGGATTCGAAAATCTAGACTCACAGGAGAACGACCATAAGGTGCCCGAAGCAGCAATAGACCCTTGGAGACAAGTCGGCTTTAGGCCGATGTATTGAATCTCGACGCAATTTGAGTGTTCCATCGTCATTACAAGGCCCTGAACGTTACAATTAACTATCATTTTTGCGTCGGGTTCGAAAATCTAGACTCACAGGAGAACGACCATAAGGTGCCCGAGGCAGCAATAGACCCTTGGAGACAAGTCGGCTGGAGGACGATGTATTGAATCTCGACGCAATTTGAGAGTTCCATCGTCATTAAGCGGCCCTGAACGTTACAATTAACTATCATTTTTGCGTCGGTATCGAAAATCTAGACTTACAAGAGAACGACCATAAAGTGCCCGAGGCAGCATTAGATCCTTGGAGACAAGTCGGCTGGAGGACGATGTATTTTATCGCGACGCAATTTGAGTGTTCCATCGTCATTAGGAGGCCCTGAATGTTACTATTAACTATCATTTTTGCGTCGGATTCGAAAATCTAAACTCACAGGAGAACGACCATAAGGTGCCCGAGGCAGCAATAGACCCTTGGAGACAAGTCGGCTGGAGGACGATGTATTGGATCGCGACGCAATTTGAGTCTTCTATCGTCATTAGGAGGCGCTGAACGTTACAATTCACTATCATTTGTGCTAGGATTCGAAAATCTAGACTCACAGGAGAAGGACCATAAGGTGCCCGAGGCAGTGATATCCCCTTGGAGACAAGTCGGCTGGAGGCCGATGTATGGAATCTCGACGCAATTTGAGTGTTCCATCGTCATTAGAAGGCCCTGAACGTTACAATTAACTATCATTTTTGCGTCGGATACGAAAATCTAGACTCACAGGAGGACGACCATAAGGTGCCCGAGGCAGCAATAGACCCTTGGAGACAAGTCGGCTGGAGGCCGATGTATTGAATCTCGACGCAATTTGAGAGTTCCATCGTCAATAGGCGGCCCTGAACGTTACAATTAACTATCATTTTGGCGTCGGATTCGTAAATCTAGACTTACAAGAGAACGACCATAAAGTGCACGAGGCAGCATTAGACCCTTGGAGACAAGTCGGCTGGAGGACGATGTATTGGATCGCGACGCAATTTGAGTGTTCCATCGTCATTAGGATTCCCTGAATGTTACAATTAACTATCGGTTTTTCGTCGGATTCGAAAATCTAGACTCACAGCAGACGAACCATTTGGTGCCCGAGGCAGCAATATCCCCTTGAGACACATCGGCTGGAGGACGATGTATTGAATCCCGACGCAATTTGAGTCTTCTATCGTCGTTAGGAGGCGCTGAACGTTACAATTCACTATCATTTTTGCGTCGGATTCGAAAATCTAGAGTCACAGGAGAAGGATCATTTTGTGCCCGAGACAGCAATATCCCCTTGTAGACAAGTCGGCTGGAGGACGATGTATTGAATCTCAACGCAATTTGAGTGTCCCATCGTCATTAGGAGGCCCTAAACGTTACAATTAACTATCATTTTTGCGTCGGAATCGATAATCTAAACTCACAGGGGAACGACCATACGGTGCCCGAGGCAGCAATAGACCCTTGGAGACAAGTCGGCTGGAGGACGATGTATTGAATCTCGACGCCATTTGAGAGTTCCATCGTCATTAGGCGGCCCTGAACGTTACAATTAACTATCATTTTTGCGTCGGTTTCGAAAATCTAGACTTACATGAGAACGACCCTAAAGTGCCCGAGGCAGCATTAGATCCTTGGAGACAAGTCGGCTGGAGGACGATGTCTTGGATCGCGACGCAATTTGAGTGTTCCATCGGCATTAGGAGGCCCTGAATGTTACAATTAACTATCATTTTTGGTCGGATTCGAAAATCTAGACTCACAGGAGAACGACCATAAGGTGCCCGAGGCAGCAATAGACCCTTGGAGACAAGTCGGCTGGAGGCCGATGTATTGAATCTCGACGCAATTTGAGTGTTCCATCGGCATTAGGAGGCCCTGAACGTTAAAATTAACGATCATTTTTGCGTCGGATTCGATAATCTAAACTCACAGGAGAACGACCATACGGTGCCCGAGGCAGCAACAGACCCTTGGAGACAAGTCGGCTGGAGGACGATGTATTGAATCTCGACGCAATTTGAGTGTTCCATCATCATTACAAGGCCCTGAACGTTACAATTAACTATCATTTTTGCGTCGGATTCGAAAATCTAGACTCACAGGAGACCGACCATAAGGTGCCCGAGGCAGCAATAGACCCTTGGAGACAAGTCGGCTGGAGGCCGATGTATTGAATCTCGACGCAATTTGAGTGTTCCATCGGCATTAGGAAGCCCTGAACGTTAGAATTAACTATCATTTTTGCGTCGGATTCGAAAAACTACTCAGAGGAGAAGTTCATACGGTGGTCGAGACAGCAATATCCCCTTGGAGACAATTCCGCTGGAGGCCGATGTATTGAATCTCGACGCAATTTGAGAGTTCCATCGGCATTAGGAGGCCATGAACGTTACAATTAACTATCATTTTTGCGTCGGATTCTAAAATCTAAACTTACAAGAGAACGACCATAAGGTACCCGAGGCAGCATTAGACCCTTGGAGACAAGTCGGCTGGAGGCCGATGTATTGAATCTGGACGCAATTTGAGTGTTTCATCGGCATTAGGAGGCCCTGATCGTTATAATTAACTATCATTTTTGCGTCGGATTCGATAATCTAGAGTCATAGGAGAATGACCATAAGGTGCCCGAGGCAGCAATAGACCCTTGGAGACAAGTCGGCTGGAGGACGATGTATTAAATCTCGACGCAATTTGAGTGTTCCATCGGCATTAGGAGGCCCTGAACGTTATAATTAACTATCATTTTTGCGTCGGATTCGATAATCTAAACTCACAGGAGAACGACCATAAGGTGCCCGAGGCAGCAATAGACCCTTGGAGACAAGTCGGCTGGAGGACGATGTATTGAATCTCGACGCAATTTGAGAGGTCCATCGTCATTAGGCGGCCCTGAACGTTACAATTAACTATCATTTTTGCGTCGGATTCGAAAATCTAGACTTACAAGAGAACGACCATAAAGTGCCCGAGGCAGCATTAGACCCTTGGAGACAAGTCGGCTGGAGGACGATGTATTGAATCTCGACGCAATTTGAGTGTCCCATCGTCATTAGGAGGCCCTAAACGTTACAATTAACTATCATTTTTGCGTCGGATTCGATAATCTAAACTCACAGGGGAACGACCATACGGTGCCCGAGGCAGCTATTGACCCTTGGAGACAAGTCGGTTGGAGGACGATGTATTGGAACGCGACGCAAAATGAGTGTTCCATCGTCATTACAAGGCCCTGAACCTTACAATTAACTATCAGTTTCGCGTCGGATTCGAAAATCTACTCACAGGAGAAGTTCATACGGTGCTCGAGACAGCAATATACCCCTTGGAGACAAATCGGCTGGAGGACGATGTATTGAATCTCGACGCAATTTGAGTGTTCCATCGGCATTAGGAGGCCCTGAACGTTACAATTAACTATCATTTTTGCGTCGGGTTCGAAAATCTAGACTCACAGGAGAACGACCATATGTATTGAATCTCGACGCAATTTGAGAGTTCTATCGTCATCAGGAGGCGCTGAACGTTACTTTTCACTATCATTTTTGCGTCGGTTTCGAAAATCTAGACTCACATTAGAAGAATCATATGGTGCCCGAGGCAGCAACAGACCCTTGGAGACAAGTCGGCTGGATGCCGATGTATTGAATTTCGACGCAATTTGAGTGTTCCATCGTCATTAGGAGGCCCTAAACGTTACAATTAACTATCATTTTTGCGTCGGATTCGATAATCTAAACTCACAGGAGAACGACCATAAGGTGCCCGAGGCAGCATTAGACCTTTGGAGACAAGTCGGCTGGAGGACGATGTATTGAATCTCGACGCAATTTGAGTGCCCCATCGTCATTACAAGGCCCTAAACGTTACAATTAACTATCATTTTTGCGTCGGATTCGATAATCTAAACTCACAGGAGAACGACCAAAAGGTGCCCGAGGCAGCAACAGATCCTTGGAGACAAGTCGGCTGGAGGGCGATGTATTAAATCTCGACGCAATTTGAGTTTTCCATCGTCATTACAAGGACCTGAACGTTGCAATTAACTATCATTTTTGCGTTGGATTCGAAAATCTAGACTCACAGGAAAACGACCATTAGGTCCCCGAGGCAGCAATAGACCCTTGGAGACAAGTGGGCTGGAGGCCGATGTATTAAATCTCGACGCAATTTGAGTGTTCCATCGGCATTAGGAGGCCCTGAGCATTACATTTAACTATCAGTTTTGCGTCGGATTCGAAAATCTAAACTCACAGGAGAACGACCATAAGGTGAGCGAGGCAGCAATAGACCCTTGGAGACAAGTCGGCTGGAGGCCGATGTATTAAATCTCGACGCAATTTGAGTGTTCCATCGGCATTAGGAGTCCCTGAACGTTACAATTAACTGACAGATTTTCGTCGGATTCGAAAATCTAAACTCACAGGAGAACGACCATAAGGTGAACGAGGCAGTAATAGACCGTTGGAGACAAGTCGGCTGGAGGCCGATGTATTGAATCTCGACGCAATTTGAGTGTTCCATCGTCATTACAAGGCCCTGAACCTTACAATTAACTATCAGTTTCGCGTCGGATTCGAAAATCTACTCACAGGAGAAGTTCATACGGTGCTCGAGACAGCAATATACCCCTTGGAGACAAATCGGCTGGAGGACGATGTATTGGATCTCGACGCAATTTGAGTCTTCTATCGTCATTAGGAGGCCCTGAACGTTACAATTCACTATCATTTTTGCGTCGGATTCGAAAATCTAAACTCACAGGAGAACGACCATAAGGTGCCCGAGGCAGCATTAGACCCTTGGAGACAAGTCGGCTGGAGGACGATGTATTGAATCTCGACGCAATTTGAGTGCCCCATCGCCATTACATGGCCCAAAACGTTACAATTAACTATCATTTTTGCGTCGGATTCGATAATCTAAACTCACAGGGGACCGACCATAAGGTGCCCGAGGCAGCAATAGACCCTTGGAGACAAGTCGGCTGGAGGCCGATGTATTGAATCTCGACGCAATTTGAGTGTTCCATCGTCATTAGAAGGCACTGAACGTTACAATTAACTACCATTTTTGCGTCGGATTCGAAATTCTAGACTCACAGGAGAACGACCATAAGGTGCCCGAGGCAGCATTAGACCCTTGGAGACAAGTCGGCTGGAGGACGATGTATTGGATCGCGACGCAATTTGAGTGTTCCATCGTCATTAGGAGGCCCTGAATGTTACAATTAACTATCGGTTTTTCGTCGGATTCGAAAATCTAGACTCACAGCAGACGAACCATTTGGTGCCCGAGGCAGCAATATCCCCTTGGAGACAAATCGGCTGGAGGACGATGTATTGAATCTCGACGCAATTTGAGTCTTCTGTCGTCATTAGGAGGCGCTGAACGTTACAATTCACTATCATTTTTGCGTCGGATTCGAAAAATCTACTCACAGGAGAAGTTCATACGGTGCTCGAGACACCAATATACCCCTTGGAGACAAATCGACTGGAGGCCGATGTATTGAATATCGACGCAATTTGAGTGTTCCATCGTCTTTAGGAGTCCCTGAACGTTACAATTAACTATCATTTTTGCGTCGGATTCGATAATCTAAAATCACAGGAGAACGACCATAAGGTGCCCGAGGCAGCAACAGACCCTTGGAGACAAGTCGGCTGGAGGCCGATGTATTGAATCTCGACGCAATTTGAGTGTTCCATCGTCATTACAAAGTCCTAAACGTTACAATTATCTATCATTTTTGCGTCGGATTCGAAATTCTAGACTCACAGGAGAACGACCATAAGGTGCCCGAGGCAGCAATAGACCCTTGGAGGCAAGTCGGCTGGAGGACGATGTATTGAATCTCGACGCAATTTGAGAGTTCCATCGTCATTAGGCGGCCCTGAACGTTACAATTATCAATCATTTTTGCGTCGGATTCGAAAATCTAGACTTACAAGAGAACGACCATAAAGTGCCCGAGGCAGCATTAGACCCTTGGAGACAAGTCGGCTGGAGGACGATGTATTGGATCGCGACGCAATTTGAGTGTTCCATCGTCATTAGGAGGCCCTAAACGTTACAATTAACAATCATTTTTGCGTCGGATTCGATAATCTAAACTCACAGGGGAACGACCATACGGTGCCCGAGGCAGCTCTTGACCCTTGGAGACAAGTCGGTTGGACGACGATGTATTGGATCGCGACGCAAAATGAGTGTTCCATCGTCATTAGGAGGCCCTGAATGTTACAATTAACTTTCATTTATGCGTCGGATTCGAAAATCTACTCACAGGAGAAGTTCAAACGGTGCTCGAGACAGCAATATCCCCTTGGAGACAAGTCCGCTGGAGGCCGATGTATTGAATCTCGACGCAATTTGAGAGTTCCATCGGCATTAGGAGGCCCTGAACGTTACAATTAACTATCATTTTTGCGTCGGATTCGAAAATCTAGAGTTACAAGAGAACGACCATAAGGTGCCCGAGGCAGCATTAGATCCTTGGAGACAAGTCGGCTGGAGGACGATGTATTGAATCTCGACGCAATTTGCGAGTTCTATCGTCATCAGGAGGCGCTGAACGTTACTATTCACTATCATTTTTGCGTCGGATTCGAAAATCTAGACTCACAGGAGACGGATCATATGGTGCCCGAGACAGTAATAGACCCTTGGAAACAAGTCGGCTGGAGGACGATGTATTGGATCGCGACGCAATTTGAGTCTTCTACCGTCATTAGGAGGCGCTGAACGTTACAATTCACTATCATTTTTGCGTCGGATTCGAAAATCTAGACTCACAGGAGAAGGACCATGTGGTGCCCGAGGCAGCGATATCCCCTTGGAGACAAGTCGGCTGGAGGCCGATGTATTGAATCTCGACGCAATTTGAGTGTTCCATCGTCATTAGGAGGCCCTGAATCTTACAATTAACTATCAGTTTCGCGTCGGATTCGAAAATCTAGACTCACAGGAGACGGACCACAAGAGAGCCCGAGGCAGCAATATCCCCTTGGAGACAAGTCCGCTGGAGGCCGATGTATTGAATCTCGACGCAATTTGAGTGTTCCATCGTCATTAGGAGGCCCTGAATCTTACAATTAACTATCAGTTTTGCGTCGGATTCGAAAATGTTGACTCACAGGGGAACGACCATACGGTGCCCGAGGCAGCTATTGACAGTTGGAGACAAGTCGGTTGGAGGACGATGTATTGGATCGCGACGCAAAATGAGTGTTCCACCGTCATTAGGAGGCCCTGAATGTTACAATTAACTATCAGTTTTTCGTCGGATTCGAAAATCTAAACACACAGGAGAACGACCATAAGGTGCCCGAGGCAGCATTAGACCCTTGAGGACAAGACGGCTGGAGGCCGATGTATTGAATCTCGACGCAATTTGAGTGTTTCATCGGCATTAGGAGGCCTTGAACGTTACAATTAACTATCATTTTTGCGTCGGATTTGATAATCTAAACTCACAGGAGAACGTCCATAAGGTGCCCGAGGCAGCAACAGACCCTTGGAGAAAAGTCGGCTGGAGGACGATGTATTGAATCTCGACGCAATTTGAGTGTTCCATCGTCATTACAAGGCCCTGAACGTTACAATTAACTATCATTTTTGCGTCGGATTCGAATATCTAGACTCACAGGAGAACGACCATAAGGTGCCCGATGCAGCAATAGACCCTTGGAGACAAGTCGGCTGGAGGACGATGTATTGGATGGCGACGCAATTTGAGTCTTCTATCGTCATTAGGAGGCGCTGAACGTTACAATTCACTATCAGTTTTTCGTCGGATTCGAAAATCTAGACTCACAGCAGACGAACCATTTGGTGCCCGAGGCAGCAATATCCCCTTGGAGACAAATCGGCTTTAGGACGATGTTTGAATCCCGACGCCATTTGAGTCTTCTATCGTCATTAGCAGGCGCTGCACGTTACAATTCACTATCATTTATGCGTCGGATTCGAAAATCTACTCACAGGAGAAGTTCATACGGTGCTCGAGACAGCAATATCCCCTTGGAGACAAGTCCGCGGGAGGCCGATGTATTGAATCTCGACGCAATTTGAGAGTTCCATCGGCATTAGGAGGCCCTGAACGTTACAATTAACTATCATTTTTGCGTCGGATTCGAAAATCTAGACTTACAAGAGAACGACCATAAGGTGCCCGAGGCAGCATTAGACCCTTGGAGACAAGTCGGCTGGAGGACGATGTATTGAATCTCGACGCAATTTGAGTGTCCCATCGTCATTACAAGGCCCTAAATGTTACAATTAACTATCATTTTTGCGTCGGATTCGAATATCTAGACTCACAGGAGAACGACCATAAGGTGCCCGAGGCAGCATTAGACCCTTGGAGACAAGTCGGCTGGAGGACGATGTATTGAATCTCGACGCAATTTGAGTGTCCCAGCGTCATTACAAGGCCCTAAATGTTACAATTAACTATCATTTTTGCGTCGGATTCGATAATTTAAACTCACAGGAGAACGACCATTAGGTGCCCGAGGCAGCAACAGACCCTTGGAGACAAGTCGGCTGGAGGCCGATGTATTGAATATCGACGCAATTTGAGTGTTCCATAGTCATTAGGAATCCCTAAACGTTACAATTAACTATCATTTTTGCGTCGGATTCGATAATCTAAACTCACAGGAGAACGACCATAAAGTGCCTGAGGCAGCAACAGACCCTTTGAGACAAGTCGGCTGGAGGACGATGTATTGAATCTCGACGCAATTTGGGAGTTGTATCGTCATCAGGAGGCGCTGAACGTTACTATTCACTATCATTTTTGCGTCGGATTCGAAAATCTAGACTCACAGTAGAAGGATCATATGGTGCCCGAGACAGCAATATCCCCTTTTAGACAAGTCCGCTGGAGGCCGATGTATTGAATCTCGACGCAATTAGAGTGTTCCATCGTCATTAGGAGGCCCAGAACCTTACAATTAACTATCAGTTTCGCGTCGGATTCGAAAATCTAGACTCACAGGAGACGGACCACATGGAGCCCAAGGAAGCAATATCCCCTTGTAGACAAGTCGGCTGGAGGAAGATGTATTGACTCTCGACGCAATTTCAGTGTTCCATCGTCATTAAGAGGCCCTGAGCATTACATTTAACTATCAGTTTTGCGTCGGATTCGAAAATGTTGACTAATAGGGGAACGACCATACTGTGCCCGAGGCAGCTATTGACCCTTGGAGACAAGTCGGTTGGAGGACGATGTATTGGATCGCGACGCAAAATGAATGTTCCATCGTCATTAGGAGGCCCTGAATGTTACAATTAACTATCTGTTTTTCGTCGGATTCGAAAATCGAAACTCACAGGAGAACGACCATAAGGTGCCCGAGGCAGCAATAGACCGTTGGAGACAAGTCGGCTGGAGGCCGATGTATTGAATCTCGACGCAATTTGAGTGTCCCATCGTCATTACAAGGCCCTGAACGTTACAATTAACTATCATATTTGCGTCGGATTCGAGTATCTAGACTCACAGGAGAACGAACATAAGGTGCCCGAGGCAGCAATAGACCCTTGGAGACAAGTCGGCTGGAGGACGATGTATGGGATCGCGACGCAGTTTGAGTCTTCTATCGTCATTAGTAGGCGCTGAACGTTACAATTCACTATCAGTTTTTCGTCGGATTCGATAATCTAAACTCACAGGAGAACGACCATAAGGTGCCCGAGGCAGCAATAGACCCTTGGAGACAAGTCGGCTGGAGGCCGATGTACTGAATTTCGACGCAATTTGAGTGTTCCTTCGGCATTAGGAGGCCCTGAACGTTAAAATTAACTATCATTTTTGCGTCGGATACGATAATCTAAACTCACAGGAGATCGACCATTAGGTGCCCGAGGCAGCAACAAACCCTTGGAGACTAGTCGGCTGGTGGCCGATGTATTGAATCTCGACGCAATTTGAGTGTTCCATCGGCATTAGGAGGCCCTGAACGTTGCAATTAACTATAATTTTTGCGTCGGATTCGATAATCTAAACTCACAGGAGAACGACCATAAGGTGCCCTAGGCAGCAACTGAACCTTGGAGACAAGTCGGCTGGAGGCCGATGTATTGAATCTCGACGCAAATTGAGTGTTCCATCGTCATTACAAGGCGCTGAACGTTACAATTAACTATCATTTTTGCGTCGGATTCGTATATCTAGACTCACAGGAGAACGACCATAAGGTGCCCGAGGCAGCAATATACCCTTCGAGACAAGTCGGCTGGAGGACGATGTATTGGATCGCGACGCAATTTGAGTCTTCTATCGTCATTAGGAGGCGCTGAACGTTACAATTCACTATCAGTTTTTCGTCGGATTAGAAAATCTAGACTCACAGCAGACGAACCATTTTGTGCCCGAGGCAGCAATATCCCCTCGGAGACAAATCGGCTTTAGGACGATGTATTGAATCCCGACGCCATTTGAGTCTTCTATCGTCATTAGGAGGCGCTGCATGTTACAATTCACTATCATTTTTGCGTCGGATTCGAAATTCTAGACTCACAGGAGAAGGATCATATTGTGCCCGAGACAGCAATATCCCCTTGGAGACAAGTCGGCTGGAGGACGATGTATTGAATCTCGACGCAATTTGAGTGTCCCATCGTCATTAGGAGGCCCTAAACGTTACAATTAACTATCATTTTTGCGTCGGATTCTATAATCTAAACTCACAGGGGAATGACCATACGGTGCCCGAGGCAGCTATTGACCCTTGGAGACAAGTCGGTTGGAGGACGATGTATTTGATCGCGACGCAAAATGAGTGTTCCATCGTCATTAGGAGGCCCTGAATGTTACAATTAACAATCTGTTTTTCGTCGGAGTCGAACATCTAAACTCACAGGAGAACGATCATAAGGTGCCCGAGGCAGCAATAGACCGTTGGAGACAAGTCGGCTGGAGGCCGATGTATTGAATCTCGACGCAATTTGAGTGTTCCATCGTCATTACAAGGCCCTGAACCTTACAATTAACTATCAGTTTCGCGTCGAATTCGAAAATCTACTCACAGGAGAAGTTCATACGGTGCTCGAGACAGCAATATACCCCTTGGAGACAAATCGGCTGGAGGACGATGTATTGGATCGCGACGCAATTTGAGTCTTCTATCGTCATTAGGAGGCGCTGAACGTTACAATTCACTATCATTTTTCGGTCGGATTCGAAAATCTAGACTCACAGGAGAAGGATCATATTGTGCCCGAGACAGCAATATCCCCTTGGAGACAAGTCGGCTGGAGGACGATGTATTGAATCTCGACGCAATTTGAGTGTCCCATCGTCATTACAAGGCCCTAAACGTTACAATTAACTATCATTTTTGCGTCGGATTCGATAATCTAAACTCACAGGAGAACGACCATAAGGTGCCCGAGGCAGCAACAGACCCTTGGAGACAAGTCGGCTGGAGGCCGATGTATTGAATCTCGACGCAATTTGAGTGTTCCATCGTCATTACAAGGCCCTGAACGTTACACTTAACTATCATTTTTGCGTCGGATTCGAATATCTAGACTCACAGGAGAACGACCATAAGGTGTCCTAGGCAGCAATATACCCTTGGAGACAAGTCGGCTGGAGGACGATGTATTGGATCGCGACGCAATTTGAGTCTTCTATCGTCATTAGGAGGCGCTGAACGTTACAATTCACTATCATTTTTCGGTCGGATTCGAAAATCTAGACTCACAGGAGAAGGATCATATTGTGCCCGAGACAGCAATATCCCCTTGGAGACAAGTCGGCTGGAGGACGATGTATTGAATCTCGACGCAATTTGAGTGTCCCATCGTCATTACAAGGCCCTAAACGTTACAATTAACTATCATTTTTGCGTCGGATTCGATAATCTAAACTCACAGGAGAACGACCATAAAGTGCCCGAGGCAGCAACAGACCCTTGGAGACAAGTCGGCTGGAGGCCGATGTATTGAATCTCGACGCAATTTGAGTGTTCCATCGTCATTACAAGGCCCTGAACGTTACAATTAACTATCATTTTTGCGTCGGATTCGAAAATCTAGACTCACAGGAGAACGACCATAAGGTGCCCGAGGCAGCAATAGACCCTTGGAGACAAGTCGGCTGGAGGCCGATGTATTGAATCTCGACGCAATTTGAGTGTTCGATCGCCATTACAAGGCCCTGAACGTTACAATTAACTATCATTTTTGCGTCGGATTCTAAAATGCTGACTCACAGGGGAACGACCATACGGTGCCCGAGGCAGCTATTGACCCTTGGAGACAAGTCGGTTAGAGGACGATGTTTTGGATCGCGACGCAAAATGAGTGTTCCATCGTCATTAGGAGGCCCTAAATGTTACAATTAACTATCAGTTTTTCGTCGGATTCGAAAATCTAAACTCACGGGGGAGAACGACCATAAGGTGCCCGAGTCAGCAATAGACCCTTGGAGACAAGTCGGCGAGAGGGCGATGTATTGAATCTCGACGCAATTTGAGTGTTCCATCGGCATTAGGAGGCCCTGAACGTTACAATTAACTATCATTTTTGCGTCGGATTCGATAATCTAAACTCAGAGGAGAACGACCAATAGGTGCCCGAGGCAGCAATAGACCCTTGGAGACAAGTAGGCTGGAGGCCGATGTATTGAATCTCGACGCAATTTGAGTGTTCCATCGTCATTAGAAGGCCCTGAACGTTAAAATTAACTATCACTTTTGCGTCGGATTCGATAATCTAAACTCACAGGAGAACGACCATAAGGTGCCCGAGGCAGCAACAGACCCTTGGAGACAAGTCGGCTGGAGGCCGATGTATTGAATCTCTACGCAATTTGAGTGTTCCATCGTCATTACAAGGCCCTGAACGTTACAATTAACTATCATTTTTGCGTCGGATTCGAAAATCTAGACTCACAGGAGAACGACCATAAGGTGCCCGAGGCAGCAACAGACCCTTGGAGACAAGTCGGCTATAGGCCGATGTATTGAATCTCGACGCAATTTGAGTGTTACATCGTCATTACAAGGCCCTGAACGTTACAATTAACTATCATTTTTGCGTCGGATTCTAAAATGTTGACTCACAGGGGAACGACCACACGGTGCCCGAGGCAGCAATAGACCCTTGGAGAAAAGTCGGCTGGAGGCCGATGTATTGGATCGCGACGCAAAATGAGTGTTCCATCGTCATTAGGAGGCCCTGAATGTTACAATTAACTATCAGTTTTTCGTCGGATTCGAAAATCTAAACTCACGGGAGAACGACCATAAGGTGCCCGAGTCAGCAATAGACCCTTGGAGACAAGTCGGCTAGAGGGCGATGTATTGAATCTCGACGCAATTTGAGTGTTCCATCGGCATTAGGAGGCCCTGAACGTTACAATTAACTATCATTTTTGCGTCAGATTCGATAATCTAAACTCACAGGAGAACGACCATAAGGTGCCCGAGGCAGCAATAGACCCTTGGAGACAAGTCGGCTGGAGGCCGATGTATTGGATCTCGACGCAATTTGAGTGTTCCATCGTCATTAGAAGGCCCTGAACGTTACAATTAACTATCATTTTTGCGTCGGATTCGATAATCTAAACTCAAAGGAGAACGACCAGCTGGTGCCCGAGGAGCAATAGACTCTTGGAGACAAGTCGGCTGGAGGCCGATGTATTGAATCTCGACGCAATTTGAGTGTTCGATCGCCATTACAAGGCCCTGAACGTTACAATTAACTATCATTTTTGCGTCGGATTCGAAAATCTAGACTCACAGGAGAACGATAATAAGGTGCCCGAGGCAGCAATAGACTCTTGGAGACAAGTCGGCTGGAGGCCGATGTATTGAATCTCGACGCAATTTGAGTGTTCGATCGCCATTACAAGGCCCTGAACGTTACAATTAACTATCATTTTGGCGTCGGATTCTAAAATGTTGACTCACAGGGGAACGACCATACGGTGCCCGAGGCAGCTATTGACCCGTGGAGACAAGTCGGTTGGAGGACGATGTATTGGATCGCGACGCAAAATGAGTGTTCCATCGTCATTAGGAGGCCCTGAATGTTACAATTAACTATCAGTTTTTCGTCGGATTCGAAAATCTAAACTCACGGGAGAACGACAATAAGGTGCCCGAGTCAGCAATAGACCCTTGGAGACAAGTCGGCTAGAGGCCGATGTATTGAATCTCGACGCAATTTGAATGATCCATCGTCATTAGAAGGCCCTGAACGTTACAATTAACTATCATTTTTGCGTCGGATACGAAAATCTAGACTCACAGGAGAACGGCCATAAGGTGCCCGAGGCAGCAATAGACCCTTGGAGACAAGTCGGCTGGAGGACGATGTATTGAATCTCGACGCAATTTGAGAGTTCCATTGTCATTAGGCGGCCCTGAACGTTACAATTAACTATCATTTTGGCGTCGGATCCGTAAATCTAGACTTACAAGAGAACGACCATAAAGTGCCCGAGGCAGCATTAGACCCTTGGAGACAAATCGGCTGGAGGACGATGTATTGAATCTCGACGCAATTTGAGTCTTCTATCGTCATTAGGAGGCGCTGAACGTTACAATTCACTATCATTTTTCGGTCGGATTCGAAAATCTAGACTCACAGGTGAAGGATCAAATTGTGTCCGAGACAGCAATATCCCCTTGGAGACAAGCCGGCTGGAGGACGATGTATTGAATCTCGACGCAATTTGAGTGTCCCATCGTCATTACAAGGCCCAAAACGTTACAATTAACTATCATTTTTGCGTCGGATTCGATAATCTAAACTCACAGGAGAACGACCATAAGGTGCCCGAGGCAGCAACAGACCCTTGGAGACAAGTCGGCTGGAGGCCGATGTATTGAATCTCGACGCAATTTGAGTGTTCCATCGTCATTACAAGGCCCTGAACGTTACAATTAACTATCATTTTTGCGTCGGATTCGAATATGTAGACTCACAGGAGAACGACCATAAGGTGCCCGAGGCAGCAATATACCTTTGGAGACAAGTCGGCTGGAGGACGATGTATTGGATCTCGACGCAATTTGAGTCTTCTATCGGCATTAGGAGGCGCTGAACGTTACAATTCACTATCATTTTTCGGTCGGATTCGAAAATCTAGACTCACAGGAGAAGGATCATATTGTGCCCGAGACAGCATTATCCCTTGGAGACAAGTCCGCTGGAGGCCGATGTATTGAATCTCGACGCAATTAGAGTGTTCCATCGGCATTAGGAGGCCCTGAACGTTATAATTAACTATCATTTTTGCGTCGGATTCGATAATCTAAACTCACAGGAGAACGACCATAAGGTGCCCGAGGCAGCTATTGACCCTTGGTGACAAGTCGGTTGGAGGACGATGTATTGGATCGCGACGCAAAATGAGTTTTCCATCGTCATTAGGAGGCCCTGAATGTTACAATTAACTATCAGTTTTTCGTCGGATTCGAAAATCTAAACTCACAGGTGAACGACCATAAGGTGCCCGAGGCAGCAATACACCGTTGGAGACAAGTCGGCTGGAGGCCGATGTATTGAATCTCGACGCAATTTGAGTGTTCCATCGTCATTACAAGGCCCTGAACCTTACAATTAACTATCAGTTTCGCATCGGATTCGAAAATCTACTCACTGGAGAAGTTCATACGGTGCTCGAGACAGCAATATCCCCTTGGAGACAGTTCCGCTGGAGGCCGATGTATTGAATCTCGACGCAATTTGAGAGTTCCATCGGCATTAGGAGGCCATGAACGTCACAATTAACGATCATTTTTGCGTCGGATTCGAAAATCTAGACTTACAAGAGAACGACCATAAGGTGCCCGAGGCAGCATTAGACCCTTGGAGACAAATCGGCTGGAGGACGATGTATTGAATCTCGACGCAATTTGAGTCTTCTATCGTCATTAGGAGGCGCTGAACGTTACAATTCACTATCATTTTTCGGTCGGATTCGAAAATCTAGACTCACAGGAGAAGGATCATATTGTGTCCGAGACAGCAATATCCCCTTGGAGACAAGTCGGCTGGAGGACGATGTATTGAATCTCGACGCAATTTGAGTGTCCCATCGTCATTACAAGGCCCTAAACGTTACAATTAACTGTCATTTTTGCATCGGATTCTATAATCTAAACTCACAGGAGAACGACCATAAGGTGCCCGAGGCAGCAACACACCCTTGGAGACAAGTCGGCTGGCGGCCGATGTATTGAATCTCGACGCAATTTGAGTGTTCCATCGTCATTACAAGGCCCTGAACGTTACAATTAACTATCATTTTTGCGTCGGATTCGAAAATGTAGACTCACAGGAGAACGACCATATGGGGCCCGAGGCAGCAATAGACCCTTGGAGACAAGTCGGCTGGAGGCCGATGTATTGAATCTCGACGCAATTTGAGTGTTCCATCGTCATTACAAGGCCCTGAACGTTACAATTAACTATCATTTTTGCGTCGGATTCTAAAATATTGACTCACAGGGGAACGACCACACGGTGCCCGAGGCAGCAATACACCCTTGGAGACAAGTCGGCTGGAGGCCGATGTATTGAATCTCGACGCAATTTGAGTGTTCCATCGTCATTAGAAGGCCCTGAACGTTACAATTAACTATCATTTTTGCGTCGGATACGAAAATCTAGACTCACAGGAGAGCGACCATAAGGTGCCCGTGGCAGCAATAGACCCTTGGAGACAAGTCGGCTGGAGGACGATGTATTGAATCTCGACGCAATTTGACAGTTCCATTGTCATTAGGCGGCCCTGAACGTTACAATTAACTATCATTTTGGCGTCGGATTCGTAAATCTAGACTTACAAGAGAACGACCATAAAGTGCCCGAGGCAGCATTAGACCCTTGGAGTCAAGTCGGCTGGAGGACGATGTATTGGATCGCGACTGAATTTGAGTGTTCCATCGTCATTAGGAGGCCCTGAATGTTACAATTAACTATCAGTTTTTCGTCGGATTCGAAAATCTAGACTCACAGCAGACGAACCATTTGGTGCCCGAGGCAGCAATACCCCTTTGGAGACATATCGGCTGGAGGACGATGTATTGAATCCCGACGCAATTTGAGTCTTCTATCGTCATTAGGAGGCGCTGAACGTTACAATTCACTATCATTTTTGCGTCGGAATCTAAAATCTAGACTCACAGGAGAAGGATGATATTGTCCCCGAGACAGCAATATCTCTTGGAGACAAGTCGGCTGAAGGACGATGTATTGAATCTCGACGCAATTTGAGTGTCCCATCGTTATTAGGAGGCCCTAAACGTTACAATTAACTATCATTTTTGCGTCGGATTCGATAATCTAAACTCACAGGGGAACGACCATACGGTGCCCGAGGCAGCAATAGACCCTTGGAGACAAGTCGGCTGGAGGACGATGTATTGAATCTCGACGCAATTTGAAAGTTCCATTGCCATTAGGCGGCCCTGAACGTTACAATTAACTATCATTTTGGCGTCGGATCCGTAAATTTAGACTTACAAGAGAACGACCATAAAGTGCCCGAGGCAGCATTAGACCCTTGCAGTCAAGTCGGCTGGAGGACGATGTATTGGATCGCGACGGAATTTGAGTGTTCCATCGTCATTAGGAGGCCCTGAATGTTACAATTAACTATCAGTTTTTCGTCGGATTCGAAAATCTAGACACACAGCAGACGAACCATTTGGTGCCCTTGGCAGCAATACCCCTTTGGAGACATATCGGCTGGAGGACGATGTATTGAATCTCGACGCAATTTGAGTGTTCCATCGTCATTACAAGGCCCTGAAACTGACAATTAACTATCAGTTTCGCATCGGATTCGAAAATCTACTCACAGGAGAAGTTCATACGGTGCTCGAGACAGCAATATCCCCTTGGAGACAGTTCCGCTGGAGGCCGATGTATTGAATCTCGACGCAATTTGAGAGTTCCATCGGCATTAGGAGGCCATGAACGTCACAATTAACTATCATTTTTGCGTCGGATTCGAAAATCTAGACTTACAAGAGAACGACCATAAGGTGCCAGAGGCAGCATTAGACCCTTGGAGACAAATCGGCTGGAGGACGATGTATTGAATCTCGACGCAATTTGAGTCTTCTATCGTCATTAGGAGGCGCTGAACGTTACAATTCACTATCATTTTTCGGTCGGATTCGAAAATATAGACTCACAGGAGAAGTATCATATTGTGCCCGAGACAGCAATATCCCCTTGGAGACAAGTCGGCTGGAGGACGATGTATTGAATCTCGACGCAATTTGAGTGTCCCATCGTCATTACAAGGCCCAAAACGTTACAATTAACTATCATTTTTGCGTCGGATTCGATAATCTAAACTCACAGGAGAACGACCATAAGGTGACCGAGGCAGCAACAGACCCTTGGAGACAAGTCGGCTGGAGGCCGATGTATTGAATCTCGACGCAATTTGAGTGTTCCATCGTCATTACAAGGCCCTGAACGTTACAATTAACTATCATTTTTGCGAAGGATTCGAATATGTAGACTCACAGGAGAACGACCATAAGGTGCCCGAGGCAGCAATATTCCTTTGGAGACAAGTCGGCTGGAGGCCGATGTATTGGATCTCGACGCAATTTGAGTCTTCTATCGGCATTAGGAGGCGCTGAACGTTACAATTCACTATCATTTTTCGGTCGGATTCGAAAATCTAGACTCACAGGAGAAGGATCATATTGTGCCCGAGACAGCAATATCCCCTTGGAGACAAGTCGGCTGGAGGACGATGTATTGAATCTCGACGCAATTTGAGTGTTCCATCGTCATTACAAGGCCCTGAACGTTACAATTAACAATCATTTTTGCGTCGATTTCGAAAATCTAGACTCACAGGAGAACGACCATAAGGTGCCCGAGGCAGCAATAGACCCTTGGAGACAAATCGGCTGGAGGCCGATGTATTGAATCTCGACGCAATTTGAGTGTTCGATCGCCATTACAAGGCCCTGAACGTTACAATTAACTATCATTTTTGCGTCGGATTCTAAAATGTTGACTCACAGGGGAACGACCATACGGTGCCCGAGGCAGCTATTGACCCTTGGAGACAAGTCGGTTGGAGGACGATGTATTGGATCGCGACGCAAAATGAGTGTTCCATCGTCATTAGGAGGCCCTGAATGTTACAATTAACTATCAGTTTTTCGTCGGATTCGAAAATCTAAACTCACGGGAGAACGACCATAAGGTGCCCGAGTCAGCAATAGACCCTTGGAGACAAGTCGGCTAGAGGCCGATGTATTGAATCTCGACGCAATTTCAGTGTTCCATCGGCATTAGGAGGCCCTGAACGTTACAATTAACTATCATTTTTGCGTCCGATTCGATAATCTAAACTCACAGGAGAACGACCATGAGGTGCCCGAGGCAGCAATAGTCCCTTGGAGACAAGTCGGCTGAATCTCGACGCAATTTGAGTGTCCCATCGTCATTAGGAAGCCCTAAACGTTACAATTAACTATCATTTTTGCGTCGGATTCGATAATCTAAACTCACAGTGGAACGACTATACGGTGCCCGAGGCAGCCATTGACCCTTGGAGACAAGTCGGCTGGAGGCCGATGTATTGAATCTCGACGCAATTTGAGTGTTCCATCGGCATTAGGAGGCCCTGAACGTTACAATTAACTATCATTTTTGCGTCCGATTCGATAATCTAAACTCACAGGAGAACGACCATGAGGTGCCCGAGGCAGCAATAGTCCCTTGGAGACAAGTCGACGCAATTTGAGTGTTGCATCGGCATTAGGAGGCCCTGAACGTAAATATTAACTATCATTTTTGCGTCGGATTCGATAATCTAAACTCACAGGAGAACGACCATAAGGTGCCCGAGGCATCTACAGACTCTTGAAGACAAGTCGGCTGGAGGCCGATGTATTGAATCTCGACGCAATTTGAGTGTTCCATCGGCATTAGGAGGCCCTGAACGTTACAATTAACTATCATTTTTGCGTCGGATTCGATAATCTAAACTCACAGGAGAACGACCATAAGGTGCCCGAGGCAGCAATAGACCCTTGGAGACAAGTCGGCTGGAGGCCGATGTATTGAATCTCGACGCAATTTGAGTGTTCCATCGTCATTACAAGGCCCTGAACGTTACAATTAACTATCATTTTTGCGTCGGATTCTAAATTGTTGCCTCACAGGGGAACGACCACACGGTGCCCGAGGCAGCAATAGACCCTTGGAGACAAGTCGGCTGGAGGCCGATGTATTGAATCTCGACGCAATTTGAGAGTTCTATCGTCATCAGGAGGCGCTGAACGTTACTATTCACTATCATTTTTGCGTTGGATTCGAAAATCTAGACTCACAGGAGAAGGATCATATGGTGCCCGAGGCAGCAATATCCCCTTGGAGACAAGTCCGCTGGAGGCCGATGTATTGAATCTCGACGCAATTAGAGTGTTCCATCGTCATTAGGAGGCCCTGAACCTTATAATTAACTATCAGTTTCACGTCGGATTCGTAATTCTAGACTCACAGGAGACGGACCACATGGAGCCCGAGGCAGCAATATCCCCTTGTAGACAAGTCGGCTGGAGGAAGATGTATTGACTCTCGACGCAATTTCAGTGTTCCATCGTCATTAGGAGGCCCTGAGCATTACATTTAACTATCAGTTTTGCGTCGGATTCATTAATCTAAACTCACAGGAGAACGACCATACGGTGCCCGAGGCAGCAACAGCCCCTTGGAGACAAGTCGGCTGGAGGATGATGTATTGAATCTCGACGCAATTTGAGTGTTCCATCGTATTACAAGGCCCTGAACGTTACAATTCACTATCATTTTGGCGTCGGATTCGAAAATCTAGACTCACAGGAGAAGGACCATGTGGTGCCCGAGGCAATGATATCCCCTTGGAGACAAGTCGGCTGGAGGCCGATGTGTTGAATCTCGACGCAATTTGAGTGTTCCATCGTCATTAGAAGGCCCTGAACGTTACAATTAACAATCATTTTTGCGTCGGATAAGAAAATCTAGACTCACAGGAGAACGACCATAAAGTGCCCGAGGCAGCATTAGACCCTTGGAGTCAAGTCGGCTGGAGGACGATGTATTGGATCCCGGCGGAATTTGAGTGTTCCATCGTCATTAGGAGGCCCTGAATGTTACAAATAACTATCAGTTTTTCGTCGGATTCGAAAATCTAGACTCACAGCAGACGAACCATTTGGTGCCCGAGGCAGCAATACCCCTTTGGAGACATATCGGCTGGAGGACGATGTATTGAATCCCGACGCAATTTGAGTCTTCTATCGTCATTAGGACGCGCTGAACGTTACAATTCACTATCATTTTTGCGTCGGATTCGAAAATCTAGACTCACAGGAGAAGGATCATATTGTGCCCGAGACAGCATTATCCCTTGGAGACAAGTCGGCTGAAGGACGATGTATTGAATCTCGACGCAATTTGAGGGTCCCATCGTCATTAGGAGGCCCTAAACGTAACAATTAACTATCATTTTTGCGTCGGATTCGATAATCTAAACTCACAGGAGAACGACCATAAGGTGCCCGAGGCAGCTATTGACCCTTGGTGACAAGTCGGTTGGAGGACGATGTATTGGATCGCGACGCAAAATGAGTTTTCCATCGTCATTAGGAGGCCCTGAATGTTACAATTAACTATCAGTTTTTCGTCGGATTCGAAAATCTAAACTCACAGGAGAACGACCATAAGGTGCCCGAGGCAGCAATACACCGTTGGAGACAAGTCAGCTGGAGGCCGATGTATTGAATCTCGACGCAATTTGAGTGTTCCATCGTCATTACAAGGCCCTGAACCTTACAATTAACTATCAGTTTCGCATCGGATTCGAAAATCTACTCACTGGAGAAGTTCATACGGTGCTCGAGACAGCAATATCCCCTTGGAGACAGTTCCGCTGGAGGCCGATGTATTGAATCTCGACGCAATTTGAGAGTTCCATCGGCATTAGGAGGCCATGAACGTCACAATTAACGATTATTTTTGCGTCGGATTCGAAAATCTAGACTTACAAGAGAACGACCATAAGGTGCCCGAGGCAGCATTAGACCCTTGGAGACAAATCGGCTGGAGGACGATGTATTGAATCTCGACGCAATTTGAGTCTTCTATCGTCATTAGGAGGCGCTGAACGTTACAATTCACTATCATTTTTCGGTCGGATTCGAAAATCTAGACTCACAGGAGATGGATCATATTGTGTCCGAGACAGCAATATCCCCTTGGAGACAAGTCGGCTGGAGGACGATGTATTGAATCTCGACGCAATTTGAGTGTCCCATCGTCATTACAAGGCCCTAAACGTTACAATTAACTGTCATTTTTGCATCGGATTCGATAATCTAAACTCACAGGAGAACGACCATAAGGTGCCCGAGGCAGCAACACACCCTTGGAGACAAGTCGGCTGGAGGCCGATGTATTGAATCTCGACGCAATTTGAGTGTTCCATCGTCATTACAAGGCCCTGAACGTTACAATTAACTATCATTTTTGCGTCGGATTCGAAAATCTAGACTCACAGGAGAACGACCATATGGGGCCCGAGGCAGCAATAGACCCTTGGAGACAAGTCGGCTGGAGGCCGATGTATTGAATCTCGACGCAATTAGAGTGTTCCATCGTCATTACAAGGCCCTGAACGTTACAATTAACTATCATTTTTGCGTCGGATTCTAAAATATTGACTCACAGGGGAACGACCACACGGTGCCCGAGGCAGCAATAGACCCTTGGAGACAAGTCGGCTGGAGGCCGATGTATTGAATCTCGACGCAATTTGAGTGTTCCATCGTCATTAGAAGGCCCTGAACGTTACAATTAACTATCATTTTTGCGTCGGATACGAAAATCTAGACTCACAGGTGAGCGACCATAAGGTGCCCGAGGCAGCAATAGACCCTTGGAGACAAGTCGGCTGGAGGACGATGTATTGAATCTCGACGCAAATTGAGAGTTCCATTGTCATTAGGCGGCCCTGAACGTTACAATTAACTATCATTTTGGCGTCGGATTCGTAAATCTAGACTTACAAGAGAACGACCATAAAGTGCCCGAGGCAGCATTAGACCCTTGGAGTCAAGTCGCCTGGAGGACGATGTATTGGATCGCGACGGAATTTGAGTGTTCCATCGTCATTAGGAGGCCCTGAATGTTACAATTAACTATCAGTTTTTCGTCGGATTCGAAAATCTAGACTAACAGCAGACGAACCATTTGGTGCCCGAGGCAGCAATACCCCTTTGGAGACATATCGGCTGGAGGACGATGTATTGAATCCCGACGCAATTTGAGTCTTCTATCGTCATTAGGAGGCGCTGAACGTTACAATTCACTATCATTTTTGCGTCGGATTCGAAAATCTAGACTCACAGGAGAAGGGTGATATTGTCCCCGAGACAGCAATATCTCTTGGAGACAAGTCGGCTGAAGGACGATGTATTGAATCTCGACGCAATTTGAGTGTCCCATCGTCATTAGGAGGCCCTAAACGTTACAATTAACTATCATTTTTGCCTCGGATTCGATTATCTAAACTCACAGGGGAACGACCATACGGTGCCCGGGGCAGCTATTGACGGATTCGAAAATCTAGACTCACAGCAGACGAACCATTTGGTGCCCGAGGCAGCAATATCCCCTTGGAGACAAATCGGCTGGAGGACGATGTATTGAATCTCGACGCAATTTGAGTGTCCCATCGTCATTAGGAAGCCCTAAACGTTACAAATAACTATCATTTTTGCGTCGGATTCGATAATCTAAACTCACAGTGGAACGACTATACGGTGCCCGAGGCAGCCATTGACCCTTGGAGACAAGTCGGCTGGAGGACGATGTATTGGATCGCGACGCAAAATGAGTGTTCATTCGTCATTAGGAGGCCCTGAATGTTACAATTAACTATCAGTTTCTCGTCGGATTCGAAAATCTACTCACAGGAGAAGTTCATACGGTGCTCGAGACAGCAGTATACCCCTTGGAGACAAATCGGCTGGAGGACGATGTATTGAATCTCGACGCAATTTGAGTCTTCTATCGTCATTAGAAGGCGCTGAACGTTACAATTCACTATCATTTTTGCGTCGGATTCGAAAATCTAGACTCACAGGAGAACGACCATAAGCTGCCCGACCCTAAACGTTACAATTAACTAACATTTTTGCGTCGGATTCGATAATCCATCGGCATTAGGAGGCGCTGAACGTTACAATTCACTATCATTTTTGCGTCGGATTCGAAAATCTAGACTCACAGGAGAAGGATGATATTGTCCCCGAGACAGCAATATCTCTTGGAGACAAGTCGGCTGAAGGACGATGTATTGAATCTCGACGCAATTTGAGTGTTCCATCGTCATTACAAGGCCCTGAACCTTACAATTAACTATCAGTTTTGCGTCGGATTCGAAAATCTACTCACAGGAGAACTTCATACGGTGCTCGAGACAGCAGTATACCCCTTGGAGACAAATCGGCTGGAGGACGATGTATTGAATCTCGACGCAATTTGAGTCTTCTATCGTCATTAGAAGGCGCTGAACGTTACAATTCACTATCATTTTTGCGTCGGATTCGAAAATCTAGACTCACAGGAGAAAGATCATATTGTGCCCGAGACAGCAATATCCCCTTGGAGACAAGTCGGCTGGAGGACGATGTATTGAATCTCGACGCAATTTGAGTGTCCCATCGTCATTAGGAGGCCCTAAACGTTACAATTAACTATCATTTTTGCGTCGGATTCGATAATCTAAACTCACAGGGGAACGACCATACGGTGCCCGAGGCAACTATTGACCCCTGGAGACAAGTCGGTTGGAGGACGATGTATTGGATCGCGACGCAAAATGAGTGTTCCATCGTCATTAGGAGGCCCTGAATGTTACAATTAACTATCAGTTTCTCGTCGGATTCGAAAATCTAAACTCACAGGAGAACGACCATTAGGTGCCCGAGGCAGCAATAGACCGTTGAAGACAATTCGGCTGGAGGCCGATGTATTGAATCTCGACGCAATTTGAGTGTTCCATCGTCATTAGGCGGCCCTGAACGTTACAATTAACTATCATTTTTGCGTCGGATTCGTAAATCTAGACTCACAGGAGAACGACCATAAAGTGTCCGAGGCAGCATTAGATCCTTGGAGACAAGTCGGCTGGAGGACGATGTATTGAATCTCGACGCAATTAGACAGTTCCATCGTCATTAGGCGGCCCTGAACGTTACAATTAACTATCATTTTTGCGTCGGATTCGAAAATCTAGACTTACAAGAGAACGACCATAAAGTGTCCGAGGCAGCATTAGATCCTTGGAGACAAGTCGGCTGGAGGCCGATGTATTGAATCTCGACGCAATTTGAGTGTTCCATCGGCATTAGGTGGCACTGAACGTTAAAATTAACTATCATTTTTGTGTCGGATTAGATAATCTAAACTCACAGGAGAACGACCATACGGTGCCCGAGGCAGCAACAGACCCTTGGAGACAAGTAGGCTGGAGGACGATGTATTGAATCTCGACGCAATTTGAGTGTTCCATCGTCATTACAAGGCCCTGAACGTTACAATTAACTATCATTTTTGCGTCGGATTCGAAAATCTATACTCATAGGAGAAAGACCATAAGGTGCCCGAGGCAGCAATAGACCCTTGGAGACAATTCGGCTGGAGGACGATGTATTGGATCGCGACGCAATTTGAGTCTTCTATCGTCATTAGGAGGCGCTGAACGTTACAATTCACTATCATTTTTGCGTCGGATTCGAAAATCTAGACTCACAGGAGAAGGACAATGTGGTGCCCGAGGCAGCGATATCCCCTTGGAGACAAGTCGGCTGGAGGCCGATGTATTGAATCTCGACGCAATTTGAGTGTTCCATCGTCATTAGAAGGCCCTGAACGTTACAATTAACTATCATTTTTGCGTCGGATAGGAAAATCTAGACTCACAGGAGAAAGATCATATTGTGCCCGAGACAGCAATATCCCCTTGGAGACAAGTGGTTGGAGGACGATGTATTGAATCTCGACGCAATTTGAGTGTCCCATCGTCATTAGGAGGCCCTAAACGTTACAATTAACTATCATTTTTGCGTCGTATTCGATTATCTAAACTCACAGAGGAACGACCATACGGTGCCCGAGGCAGCTATTGACGGATTCGAAAATCTAGACTCACAGCAGACGAACCATTTGGTGCCCGAGGCAGCATTATCCCCTTGGAGACAAATCGGCTGGAGGACGATGTATTGAATCTCGACGCAATTTGAGTGTCCCATCGTCATTAGGAAGCCCTAAACGTTACAATTAACTATCATTTTTGCGTCGGATTCGATAATCTAAACTCACAGTGGAACGACCATACGGTGCCCGAGGCAGCCATTGACCCTTGGAGACAAGTCGGCTGGAGGCCGATGTATTGAATCTCGACGCAATTTGAGTGTTCCATCGTCATTACAAGGCCCTGAACCTTACAAATAACTATCAGTTTCGCGTAGGATTCGAAAATCTACTCACAGGAGAAGTTCATACGGTGCTCGAGACAGCAGTATACCCCTTGGAGACAAATCGGCTGGAGGACGATGTATTGAATCTCGACGCAATTTGAGTCTTCTATCGTCATTAGAAGGCGCTGAACGTTACAATTCACTATCATTTTTGCGTCGGATTCGAAAATCTAGACTTACAAGAGAACGACCATAAAGTGTCCGAGGCAGCATTAGATCCTTGGAGACAAGTCGGCTGGAGGACGATGTATTGGATCGCGACGCAATTTGAGTGTTCCTTCGTCATTAGGAGGCCCTTAATGTTACAATTAACTATAATTTTTGCGTCGGATTCGAAAATCTAGACTCACAGGAGAACGACCATAAGGTGCCCGAGGCAGCAATAGACCCTTGGAGACAAGTCGGCTGGAGGCCGATGTATTGAATCTCGACGCAATTTGAGTGTTCCATCGGCATTAGGTGGCTCTGAACGTTAAAATTAACTATCATTTTTGTGTCGGATTCGTTAATCTAAACTCACAGGAGAACGACCATACGGTGCCCGAGGCAGCAACAGACCCTTGGAGACAAGTAGGCTGGAGGACGATGTATTGAATCTCGACGCAATTTGAGTGTTCCATCGTCATTACAAGGCCCTGAACGTTACAATTAACTATCATTTTTGCGTCGGATTCGAAAATCTATACTCATAGGAGAAAGACCATAAGGTGCCCGAGGCAGCAATAGACCCTTGGAGACAATTCGGCTGGAGGACGATGTATTGGATCGCGACGCAATTTGAGTCTTCTATCGTCATTAGGAGGCGCTGAACGTTACAATTCACTATCATTTTTGCGTCGGATTCGAAAATCTAGACTCACAGGAGAAGGACAATGTGGTGCCCGAGACAGCGATATCCCCTTGGAGACAAGTCGGCTGGAGGCCGATGTATTGAATCTCGACGCAGTTTGAGTGTTCCATCGTCATTAGAAGGCCCCGAACGTTACAATTAACTATCATTTTTGCGTCGGATAGGAAAATCTAGACTCACAGGAGAAAGATCATATTGTGCCCGAGACAGCAATATCCCCTTGGAGACAAGTCGGTTGGAGGTCGATGTATTGAATCTCGACGCAATTTGAGTGTCCCATCGTCATTAGGAGGCCCTAAACGTTACAATTAACTATCTTTTTTGCGTCGTATTCGATTATCTAAACTCACAGGGGAACGACCATACGGTGCCCGAGGCAGCTATTGACGGATTCGAAAATCTAGACTCACAGCAGACGAACCATTTGGTGCCCGAGGCAGCAATATCCCCTTGGAGACAAATCGGCTGGAGGACGATGTATTGAATCTCGACGCAATTTGAGTGTCCCATCGTCATTAGGAAGCCCTAAACGTTACAATTAACTATCATTTTTGCGTCGGATTCGAAAATCTAGACTCACAGGAGAACGACCATAAGCTGCCCGAGGCAGCAATAGACCCTTGGAGACAAGTCGGCTGGAGGACGATGTATTGGATCGCGACGCAATTTGAGTGTTCCATCGTCATTAGGAAGCCCTGAATGTTACAATTAACTATCATTTTTGCGTCGGATTCGAAAATCTAGACTCACAGGAGAACGACCATAAGGTGCCCGAGGCAGCAATAGACACTTGGAGACAAGTCGGCTGGAGGCCGATGTATTGAATCTCGACGCAATTTGAGTGTTCCATCGGCATTAGGAGGCCCTGAACGTTAAAATTAACTATCATTTTTGCGTCGGATTCGATAATCTAAACTCACAGGAGAACGACCATACGGTGCCCCAGGCAACAACAGACCCTTTTAGACAAGTCGGCTGGAGGACGATGTATTGAATCTCGACGCAATTTGAGTGTTCCATCGTCATTACAAGGCCCTGAACGTTACAATTAACTATCATTTTTGCGTCGGATTCGAAAATCTAGACTCACAGGAGAACGACCATAAGGTGCCCGAGGCAGCAATAGACCCTTGGAGACAAGTCGGCTGGAGGACGATATATTGGATCGCGACGCAATTTGGGTCTTCTATCGTCATTAGGAGGCGCTGAACGTTACAATTCACTATCATTTTTGCGTCGGATTCGAAAATCTAGACTCACAGGAGAAGGACCATGTGGTGCCTGAGGCAGCGATATCCCCTTGGAGACAAGTCGGCTGGAGGCCGATGTATTGAATCTCGACGCAATTTGAGTGATCCATCGTCATTACAAAGCCCTGAACGTTACAATTAACTATCATCTTTGCGTCGGATTCGAAAATCTAGACTCACAGGAGAACGACCATAAGGTGCCCGAGGCAGCAATAGACCCTGGGAGACAAGTCGGCTGGAGGCCGATGTATTGAATCTCGACACAATTTGAGTGTTCCATCGGCATTAGGAGGCCCTGAACGTTATAAATAACTACCATTTTTGCGTCGGATTCGATAATCTAAACTCACAGGAGAACGACCATACGGTGCCCGATGCAGCTATTGACCCTTGGAGACAAGTCGGTTGGAGGACGATGTTTTGGATCGCGACGCAAAATGAGTGTTCCATCGGCATTAGGATGCCCTGAATGTTATAATTAACTATCAGTTTTTCGTCGGATTCGAAAATCTAAACTCACAGGAGAACGACCATTAGGTGCCCGAGGAAGCAGTAGACTGTTGGAGACAAGTCGGCTGGAGGCCGATGTATTGAATCACGACGCAATTTGAGTGTCCCATCGTCATTAGAAGGCCCTGAACGTTACAATTAACTATCATTTATGCGTCGGATTCGAAAATCTACTCACAGGAGAAGTTCATACGGTGCTCAAGACAGCAATAGACCCTTGGAGACAATTCCGCTGGAGGCCGATGTATTGAATCTCGACGCAATTTGAGAGTTCCATCGACATTAGGAGGCCATGAACGTAACAATTAACTATCATTTTTGCGTCGGATTCGAAAATCTAGACTTACAAGAGAACGACCATAAGGTGCCCGAGGCAGCATTAGACCCTTGGAGACAAGTCGGCTGGAGGCCGATGTATTGAATCTCGACGCAATTTGAGTGTTCCATCGTCATTACAAGGCTCTGAACGTTACAATTAACTATCATTTTTGAGTCGGATTCGAAAATCTAGACTCACAGGAGACGAAAAATTTGGTGCCCGAGGCAGCAATATCCCTTTGGAGACAAATCGGCTGGAGGACGATGTATTGAATCTCGACGCAATTTGAGTGTCCTATCGTAATTAGGAGGCCCTAAACGTTACAATTAACTATCATTTTTGCGTCGGATTCGATAATCTAAACTCACAGGAGAACGACCATACGGTGCCCGAGGCAGCTATTGACCCTTGGAGACAAGTCGGTTGGAGGACGATGTATTGGATCGCGACGCAAAATGAGTGTCCCATCGTCATTAGAAGGCCCTGAACGTTACAATTAACTATCATTTATGCGGCGGATTCGAAAATCTACTCACAGGAGAAGTTCATACGGTGCTCGAGACAGCAATATCCCCTTGGAGACAAGTCCGCTGGAGGCCGATGTATTGAATATCGACGCAATTTGAGAGTTCCATCGGCATTAGGAGGACATGAACGTTACAATTAACTATCATTTTTGCGTCGGATTCGAAAATCTAGACTCACAGGAGAAGGATCATATGGTGCCCGAGGCAGCAACAGACCCTTTTAGACAAGTCGGCTGGAGGCCGTTGTATTGAATATCGACGCAATTTGAGTGTTCCATCGTCATTAGGAGGCCCTAATCGTTACAATTAACTATCATTTTTGCGTCGGATTCGATAATCTAAACTCACAGGAGAACGACCATAAGGTGCCCGAGGCAGCATCACCCTTGGAGACAAGTCGGTGGGAGGCCGATGTATTGAATCTCGACGCAATTTGAGTGTTCCATCGTCATTACATGGCTATGAACGTTACAATTAACTATCCTTTTTGCGTCGGATTCGAAAATCTAGACTGACAGGAGAACGACCATAAGGTGCCCGAGGCAGCAATAGACCCTTGGAGACAAGTCGGCTGGAGGCCGATGTATTGAATCTCGACGCAATTTGAGTTTTCCATCTTCATTAGGAGGCCCTGAACGTTACAATTAACTATCATTTTTGCGTCGGGTTCGAAAATCTAGACTCACAGGAGAACGACCATAAGGTGCCCGAGGCAGCAATAGACCCTTGGAGACAAGTCGGCTGGTGGACGATGTATTGAATCTCGACGCAATTTGAGTTTTCCATCTTCATTAGGAGGCCCTGAACGTTACAATTAACTATCATTTTTGCGTCGGGTTCGAAAATCTAGACTCACAGGAGAACGACCATAAGGTGCCCGAGGCAGCAATAGACCCTTGGAGACAAGTCGGCTGGAGGACGATGTATTGAATCTCGACGCAATTTGAGTGTCCCATCGTCATTAGGCGGCCCTGAACGTTACAATTAACTATCATTTTTGCGTCGGATTCGAAAATCTAGACTTCCAAGAGAACGACCATAAAGTGCCCGAGGCAGCATTAGATCCTTGGAGACAAGTCGGCTGGAGGACGATGTATTGGATCGCGACGCAATTTGAGTGTTCCATCGTCATTAGGAGGCATTCAATGTTACAATTAACTATCAGTTTTTCGTCGGATTCGAAAATCTAGACTCACAGCAGACGAACCATTTGGTGCCCGAGGCAGCGATATCCCCTTGGAGACAAGTCGGCTGGAGGCCGATGTATTGAATGTCGACGCAATTTGAGTGTTCCATCGTCATTACAAGGCCCTGAACGTTACAATTAACTATCATTTTTGCGTCGGATTCGAAAATCTAGACTCACAGGAGAACGACCATAAGGTGCCCGAGGCAGCAATAGACCCTTGGAGACAAGTCGGCTGGAGGACGATGTATTGAATCTCGACGCAATTTGAGTGTCCCATCGTCATTAGGCGGCCCTGAACGTTACAATTAACTATCATTTTGGCGTCGGATTCGTAAATCTAGACTGACAAGAGAACGACCATATAGTGCCCGAGGCAGGATTAGACCCTTGGAGACAAGTCGGCTGGAGGACGATGTATAGGTTCGCGACGCAATTTGAGTGTTCCATCGTCATTAGGAGGCCCTGAATGTTACAATTAACTATCAGTTTTTCGTCGGATTCGAAAATCTAGACTCACAGCAGACGAACCATTTGGTGCCCGAGGCAGCAATATCACCTTGGAGACAAATCGGCTGGAGAACTATGTATTGAATCCCGACGCAATTTGAGTCTTCTATCGTCATTAGGAGGCGCTGAACGTTACAATTCACTATCATTTTTGCGTCGGATTCGATAATCTAAACTCACAGGGGAACGACCATACGGTGCCCGAGGCAGCTATTGACCCTTGGAGACAAGTCGGTTGGAGGACGATGTATTGGATCGCGACGCAAAATGAGTGTTCCATCGTCATTAGGAGGCCCTGAATGTTACAATTAACTATCAGTTTTGCGTCGGATTCTAAAATCTAGACTCACAGGAAAACGACCATTAGGTGCCCGAGGCAGCAATAGACCCTTGGAGACAAGTCGGCTGGAGGACGATGTATTGGATCGCGACGCAATTTGAGTCTTCTATCGTCATTAGGAGGCGCTGAACGTTACAATTCACTATCAGTTTTGCGTCGGATTCGAAAATCTAGACTCACAGGACAAGGATCATATTGTGCCCGAGACAGCAATATCCCCTTGGAGACAAGTCGGCGCAATTTGAGTGTCCCATCGTCATTAGGAGGCCCTAAACGTTACAATTAACTATCATTTTTGCGACGGATTCGATAATCTAAACTCACAGGGGAACGACCATACGGTGACCGAGGCAACTATTGACCCTTGGAGACGAGTCGGTTGGAGGACGATGTATTGGATCGCCACGCAAAACGAGTGTTCCATCGTCATTAATAGGCCCTGAATGTTACAATTAACTATCAGTTTTTCGTCGGATTCGAAAATCTAAACTCACAGGAGAACGACCATAAGGTACCCGAGGCAGCAATAGACCGTTGGAGACAAGTCGGCTGGAGGCCGATGTATTGAATCTCGACGCAATTTGAGTGTTCCATCGTCATTACAAGCCCCTGAACGTTAAAATTAACTATCATTTTTGCGTCGGATTCGAAAATCTAGGCTCACAGGAGAACGACCATAAGGTGCCCGAGGCAGCAATAGACCCTTGGAGACAAGTCGGCTGGAGGACGATGTATTGGATCGCGACGCAATTTGAGTCTTCTATCGTCATTAGGAGGCGCTGAACGTTACAATTCACTATCATTTTTGCATCGGATTCGAAAATCTAGACTCACAGGAGAATGACCATGTGGTCATTAGGTCATTAGGAGGCGCTGAATCTCGACGCAATTTGAGTGTTCCATCGGCGTTAGGAGGCCCTGAACGTTACAATTAAGTATCATTTTTGCGTCGGATTCGAAAATCTAGACTCACAGGAGAGCGACCATAAGGTGCCCGAGGCAGCAATAGTCCCTTGGAGACAAGTCGGCTGGAGGACGATGTATTGGATCGCGACGCAATTTGAGTGTTCCATCGTCATTAGGAGGCCCTGAATGTTACAATTAACTATCAGTTTTTCGTCGGATTCGAAAATCTAGACTCACAGCAGACGAACCATTTGGTGCCCGAGGCAGCAATATCCCCTTGGAGACAAATCGGCTGGAGAACGATGTATTGAATCCCGACGCAATTTGAGTCTTCTATCGTCATTAGGAGGCGCTGAACGTTACAATTCACTATCATTTTTGCGTCGGATTCGAAAATCTAGACTCACAGGACAAGGATCATATTGTGCCCGAGACAGCTATATCCCCTTGGAGACAAGTCGGCGCAATTTGAGGGTCCCATCGTCATTAGGAGGCCCTAAACGTTACAATTAACTATCATTTTTGTGTCGGATTCGATAATCTAAACTCACAGGGGAACGACCATACGGTGCCCGAGGCAGCTACTGACCCTTGGAGACAAGTCGGTTGGAGGACGATGTATTGGATCGCGACGCAAAATGAGTGTTCCATCGTCATTAATAGGCCCTGAATGTTACAATTAACTATCATTTTTGCGTCGGGTTCGAAAAAAAAGACTCACAGGAGAACGACCATAAGGTGCCCGAGGCAGCAATAGACCCTTGGAGACAAGTCGGCTGGAGGACGATGTATTGAATCTCGACGCAATTTGAGTTTTCCATCTTCATTAGGAGGCCCTGAAATTACAATTAACTATCATTTTTGCGTCGGGTTCGAAAATCTAGACTCACAGGGGAACGACCATAAGGTGCCCGAGGCAGCAATAGACCCTTGGAGACAAGTCGGCTGGAGGACGATGTATTGAATCTCGACGCAATGTGAGTGTCCCATCGTCATTAGGCGGCCCTGAACGTTACAATTAACTATCATTTTTGCGTCGGATTCGAAAATCTAGACTTACAAGAGAACGACCATAAAGTGCCCAAGGCAGCATTAGATCCTTGGAGACAAGTCGGCTGGAGGACGATGTATTGGATCGCGACGCAATTTGAGTGTTCCATCGTCATTAGGAGGCATTCAATGTTACAATTAACTATCAGTTTTTCGTCGGATTCGAAAATCTAGACTCACAGCAGACGAACCATTTGGTGCCCGAGGCAGCAATATCCCTTTGGAGACAACTCGGCTGGAGGACGATGTATTGAATCCCGACGCAATTTGAGTCTTCTATCGTCATTAGGAGGCACTGAACGTTACAATTCACTATCATTTTTGCGTCGGATTCGAAAATCTAGACTCACAGGACAAGGATCATATTGTGCCAGAGACATCAATATCCCCTTGGAGACAAGTCGGCTGGAGGACGATGTATTGAATCTCGACGCAATTTGAGTGTCCCATCGTCATTAGGAGGCCCTAAACGTTACAATTAACTATCATTTATGCGTCGGATTCGATAATCTAAACTCACAGGGGAACGACCATACGGTGCCCGAGGCAGCTATTGACCCTTGGAGACAAGTCGGTTGGAGGACGATGTATTGGATCGCGACGCAAAATGAGTGTTCCATCGTCATTAATAGGCCCTGAATGTTACAATTAACTATCATTTTTGCGTCGGGTTCGAAAAAAAAGACTCACAGGAGAACGACCATAAGGTGCCCGAGGCAGCATTAGACCCTTGGAGACAAGTCGGCTGGAGGACGATGTATTGAATCTCAACGCAATTGGAGTGTTCCATCGGCATTAGGAGGCCCTGAACGTTGCAATTAACGATCATTTTTGCGTCGGATTCGAAAATCTAGACTCACAGGAGGACGACCATAAGGTGCCCGAGGCAGCAATAGACCCTTGGAGACAAGTCGGCTGGAGGACGATATATTGGATCGCGACGCAATTTGAGTCTTCTATCGTCATTAGGAGGCGCTGAACGTTACAATTCACTATCATTTTTGCGTCGGATTCGAAAATCTAGACTCACAGCAGAAGGACCATGTGGTGCCCGAGGCAGCGATATCCCCTTGGAGACAAGTCGGCTGGAGGCCGATGTATTGAATCTCGACGCAATTTGCGTGTTCCATCGTCATTACAAGGCCCTGACCGTTACAATTAACTATCATTTTTGCGTCGGATTCGAAAATCTAGAATCACAGGAGAACGACCATAAGGTGCCCGAGGCAGCATTAGACCCTTGGAGACAAGTCGGCTGGAGGCCGATGTATTGAATCTCGACACAATTTGAGTGTTCCATCGGCATTAGGAGGCCCTGAACGTTATAATTAACTATCATTTTTGCGTCGGATTCGAAAATCTAGACTTACAAGAGAACGACCATAAAGTGCCCAAGGCAGCATTAGATCCTTGGAGACAAGTCGGCTGGAGGACTATGTATTGGATCGCGACGCAATTTGAGTGTTCCATCGTCATTAGGAGGCCCTGAATGTTACAATTAACTATCAGTTTTTCGTCGGATTCGAAAATCTAGACTCACAGCAGACGAACCATTTGGTGCCCGAGGCAGCAATATCCCTTTGGAGACAAATCGGCTGGAGGACGATGTATTGAATCCCGACGCAATTTGAGTCTTCTATCGTCATTAGGAGGCGCTGAACGTTACAATTCACTATCATTTTTGCGTCGGATTCGAAAATCTAGACTCACAGGAGAAGGATCATATTGTGCCCGAGACAGCGTATTGCGTATTGCGTATTGGAGACAAGTCGGTTGGAGGACGATGTATTGGATCGCGACGCAAAATGAGTGTTCCATCGTCATTAGGAGGCCCTGAATGTTACAATTAACTATCAGTTTTTCGTCGGATTCGAAAATCTAAACTCACAGGAGAACGACCATAAGGTGCCCGAGGCAGCAATAGACCCTTGGAGACAAGTCGGCTGGAGGACGATGTATTGAATCTCGACGCAATTTGAGAGTTCCATCGTCATTAGGCGGCCCTGAACGTTACAATTAACTATCATTTTTGCGTCGGATTCGAAATTCTAGAATCACAGGAGAACGACCATAAGGTGCCCGAGGCAGCATTAGACCCTTGGAGACAAGTCTGCTGGAGGCCGATGTATTGAATCTCGACACAATTTGAGTGTTCCATCGGCATTAGGAGGCCCTGAACGTTATAATTAACTATCATTTTTGCGTCGGATTCGATAATCTAAACTCACAGGAGAACGTCCATAAGGTGCCCGAGGCAGCAATAGACCCTTGGATACAAGTCGGCTGGAGGACGATGTATTGAATCTCGACGCAATTTGAGAGTTCCATCGTCATTAGGCGGCCCTGAACGTTACAATTAACTATCATTTTTGCGTCGGATTCGAAAATCTAGACTTACAAGAGAACGACCATAAAGTGCCCAAGGCAGCATTAGATCCTTGGAGACAAGTCGGCTGGAGGACGATGTATTGGATCCCGACGCAATTTGAGTGTTCCATCGTCATTAGGAGGCCCTGAATGTTACAATTAACTATCAGTTTCGCGTCGGATTCGAAAATCTACTCACAGGAGAAGTTCATACGGTGCTCGAGACAGCAATATACCCCTTGGAGACAAATCGGCTGGAGGACGATGTATTGAATCTCGACCCTATTTGAGTCTTCTATCGTCATTCGGAGGCGCTGAACGTTACAATTCACTATCATTTTTGCGTCGGATTCGGAAATCTAGACCTACAGGAGAAGGATCATATGGTGCCCGAGGCAGCAACAGACCCTTGGAGACAAGTCGGCTGGAGGCCGATGTATTGAATATCGACGCAATTTGAGTAATCCATCGTCATTAGGAGGCCCTAAACGTTACAATTAACTATCATTTTTGCGTCGGATACGATAATCTAAACTCACAGGAGAACGACCATAAGGTGCCCGAGGCAGCATTAGACCCTTGGAGACAAGTCGGCTGGAGGACGATGTATTGAATCTCGACGCAATTTGAGTGTCCCATCGTCATTACAAGGCCCTAAACGTTACAATTAACTATCATTTTTGCGTCGGATTCGATAATCTAAACTCAAAGGAGAACGACCATAAGGTGCCCGAGGCAGCAACACCCTTGGAGACAAGTCGGCGGGAGGCCGATGTATTGAATCTCGACGCAATTTGAGTGTTCCATCGTCATTACATGGCCCTGAACGTTACAATTAACTATCATTTTTGCGTCGGATTCGAAAATCTAGACTTACAGGAGAACGACCATAAGGTGCCCGAGGCAGCAATAGACCCTTGGAGACAAGTCGGCTGGTGGCCGATGTATTGAATCTCGACGCAATTTGAGTGTTCCATGGGCATTAGGAGGCCCTGAACGTTACAATTAACTATCATTTTTGCGTCGGATTCGAAAATCTAGACTCACAGGAGAACGACCATAAGGTGCCCGAGGCAGCAATAGACCCTTGGAGACAAGTCGGCTGGAGGACGATGTATTGAATCTCGACGCAATATGAGAGTTCCATCGTCATTAGGCGGCCCTGAACGTTACAATTAACTATCATTTTTGCGTCCGATTCGATAATCTAAACCCAC